>NC_058386.1:48112348-48415378 GCF_018350175.1 Felis catus | reverse complement strand
TTGGTCTCCAAGAGAAACCAAAGCCACCTGTTACTGTTAGTGAGAAAGAGGGAACTTATATAAGGTTAACCTCTATGATCATATGTGGTGGATAAGGCAGGAGAATACTGCTGAAAGCAGGATTCTGCCATGCCAATGTGTATCAAGATGGTAAGAATAGCTCACTTGTTTGTTGGCTATTCACACTAGAAGCAAGAGGTTGCAGGGGAGTAAAACTGCAAGCAAGTGACTCCTGCCAGTGAGCTGAAGCAGAAAGTCACTCTAGTTAGAACTTCTTGCTGCAGCTGTACCACCTAGCAGGATAGATGACTCAGAAACTACAGTTACAAATAATGTTTCCACAAAGGATGGAGTAGGAAAAATTACAGTACACATTCTCTGCCCTCTGTTGCTATAATAACAAAAAGAACCTACTTTTTATAGTATGACAACTATATGGTAAGCTTTGTATTAGGGCTTAACATTACCTTGTGCCATTTATTCCATACAATAAACTTATGATATAGATGTATTATCTCCATTTTATAGAAGGGAAACCAAGCTCAGATAGATTTAGAAATGTGTTTTAAAACCATCAGGCATTGGCAGAGCTCAGTAACCAATTATTTACTGTGAGTTGCTCTTAGAATTATATTTATTAAACTGATCAGCAATTATATGCAGTGTTTTATGACATCCCTAATTAGCTTCTGTTACTGTTCTTTAAAATTTTACTTATAAATATAATACTGCAACTCCCTTAGGGCCATACACACAGTAGGCTCTATAGTTAGGTTGAATTTATATGAGAAAAATAAAAATGCCAAGGCACCTCTTTCCCCTTCCACCTCTCCATCTGAACTCTTAGCTAAATCACTAAAATGACCATTATACCTCTTCCATGTTAAAAGTTTTCAAATCAGTCTTTTGGAGAAAGGGGTGGGATAAGAGTTTTCTCAAAAGGAAAATACCTCTTATTTCATAATAAAAGTCAATAAGAAATTAGGAATTATTTAACACAAATGAATAATTTTTAGCAGAAATAATCTAAACTCTATAATAAGGCATGCTTGTAAAAATCTAAGTCTTACTAACTACTAAAGAGCTACACACAAAGGACTTCTTTTGGGTCACCTGTAAATAAGGTTATATATGCTGATGCAATGACAAGAGGGAAAAAGGTTCTTCCTGAAAGTAACAACATGTTGTTCTCTGTTGCTGGATAGAAGGTAAGTGTGAAGTACACCTGCAGAACAGAAAGTTCTCACCAGAAAAGTAGCTCTCTCAAACAAAAGGACTTCATCAGCCTCAATAATTTCAGCAAAATTCCTTAGGTTCATTTCCAGCTGCTGAACATTGGGGATCAGCTGATAAACAATGCTGGACCAAGCCTAACGGAACAGAAGCACAGTGTAATATTACTAACAGGTAGGCAGTCCCAGACCTTTGCAAATGAGTAAGTACACTATAACATATGGACAGCAAAATATGGTGATATAGAGTCCCAAACAAATACTTGTAACAAATATGGCATGACACAAACAAAATGAGATGAAGGTGATATTTGATTATTATCCTTCAGATGGAATTTTTTAAAGTTTTAAACACATAAAATTCTGGAGAAACTTCTTTCCATTGATAATTTTTTTAAAAATTAATAATTTAATTCCATGACGTTTGCCTTAAGAATAGTTGAAAACTCTGATTTACTGGACCAAATAAAACGTTTGTAATCCAGCCATTCAACAAATATTTAAGTGCAATAATGTAGACCACTCTAAATATCAGAAGATAATAGTGCTATATTTAACATAAATCCAAGAATCAATTTTGTAAAAAGTATCATCAGAATCACATGGAAAAATGGCCCCTCCCCTTAATGGGATAATGTACAAAAGAAATCACAAGAGAAATTAGTGGCATTATCATTCCAAAAGGCTTATTATTGTCAGTTGTATAAATTATTGATCCAATTGAATTAAAAATGGTCCATTGTGTGATTCCTAAAACTGACTTCATCCAGAGAAGTATTACTAATGTAAGTAGTTGAAATTAACCACACCCTCCCTCTATTCTCTTAAGGCTCTTTTATTTGCATTTCCATTGTAATAATTCCTTCCAATTTGTCTGATAAGCTTGTTCTTCTCTCCCCTACTAGAGGGCAGGAACCTGGTCTTAGTCAATTTGTGTGTCCAACAGCATCAAGCAGATATGCAATGAGTGCTTGTAGAATAAAACAAAATAAAAATTTAAGTCAGCTCTATGCAACATTGATGTAAGAGATAGTAGTGCCATGTCTCTGTTCCAATTAGTTTTATTACTTAAGCATAGGGGTTCAGGTTCCAAGTTCCCAGGTCGGTGTTAATGTCACTGCTGAATTTACCTTGGAGAAGGCACCAAAGCTAACCACAGCAGAGACATTGTCACTCACAGCAGTGTTGTGATTAGCCAATTGTCTTTGGTCGTGTTATGTATTGCCATCCTTCACACCGCAGTTGGTTCTTATCAGTGCGTCATGTCCATCCTTATTCACGGTTACCTGTTCTATGGGAATAAGGCTTTGAGAGAAATTCGGCCCAAATTAATCTAGAGCAGTATTTCCTAGACAGGTATCTCAAAATGATCTGTTATAAGAGTGAGGCTGAGTCAACAATATTGGGAAAAAATGAATTAGTTTAAAAAAGAAATAAATGGCTATTTTTAATGCCCATTGGTTTTTCTCCTTGGCAAATCAGGTTTCTGTGCTTCTCTGGTTGTAGATAATTGTCAGATGCAGTTGATAATGAGGCTGTAGCTACCAGTGACAGAGAAAGATGCTTTCCCACCCAGAGTCAGACTTGTCAATGAATATTAGCAGCAGGAAGGAAAGGTCTGACCAGGAGAGGACCCCAAAGAAGCCAGTCTTTCAAATCACCAGATCAGTAGGGAAAAATCAGGATAAGGAGCCTATGTGCCAATAATGTAATTTCAGCTTAATCTGTAACATAGCTATTATAACCTCTACAACTACTACAAGCAGTGCTTCCATTACAGCAATGGAAACAATCCTGGTTAAAAGAATACTAGTCTCCAATATGGCATGAAAGTTGAAGCTACCATATTCTAGGCATAACATATCTCATTTTAAGACTCTCATTTCCAATATCGTCCCTAAATGTTGTTATTCTACTGCCATCCAAACTCAAGCAGACTAGTTTATATACTGAAGAGATACCTGAATATTACACACAGATCCAATCAGCATTGAGACCACAACAGGTCACAATGGATGATGGCCAGTAAAACCTCTGCTGTCACAAAGATCAGTATGAAATTAATCATGATGAAACTGGCTAGTTCAGTCACTTGGTAGGTATCTCAACACAATTCAAGATCAAACCCCAAATCTCTTAAGGTTAAGTTTGATAGTTTTCAAATAGGGTAGAAGAGTTATGTGAGCAAATCCTAACGGAAAAACTTTCCTAACCTGGGCAAATTATTGTAGATTATTTCCTTTTTCAGTTCAACACATCTAAATGGATATGACAGAGTTTAAAATCTTTTACTTTTGACAATACCCTTTTAGCTTTTTTTTCATTTTCTTAAGTAAGGGCGCTAAGGGAAACATACACACCTTATAGAGAGTTTCATCCCAGATAGATGTTCGGAAACAAGAACATTCCAATGGGCGAGACAAACGCCTCAGATCTTCTTCTCGCTCTTTAAAAATCTGAATTAAAAAGTCCACATATAGATTAGCATATAACAGCTCTTCTCTTTCATTGCAAAATCTGAAATGTAATTATTTCAGTGTATTTTAAACAAGAACATTTCCTCTTTCCTCAGAGGAGTGTGTACATTACTTCGTAAAATAGGATGGCAGAAATTATTTCAGGTCAGGTCTAAAAGTACAACTACTAGAATTCTTCAGGCTTCTGCTGCTTGTGCTGAGTGCTCACTGAGAGCACTGTGTTGGGAAAAAAAATTACCATACAGAGGAGTGTTTATAAAATATATCTAATGTTCCAAATCACCTAATCTGGGTCACTTTAAAGTAATAATATTGTAAATTAAAATACTTTAACCTTTGTAGGTATTTTTCTCTCTCACACAAATATATGCATATACTCAAATATATTCTCATATATATTATTTCTGAATAGACTATATTTATTTGGCTATATAACACCCCCCCCACACAAACAGAAATATCTATCGATTTTGGTATGATATGTATCTATGTATAAATGCCCACATACACATCGAAGAATACCTATTTGTACAAATATATATGTACACAGGTATTTTCCATGACTGGGTGGGTTTGTAGTGAGCGCATGTATACACTGTGGTGGTTAATTTGATGTATCAATGTGGCTAGGCCACAGTACCCAGACATTTGGTCAAACAGCAGTTTAGATCTTCTTGTGAGGCATTTTTAAATGAGATTAATATTTATATTAGTAGACTACTCCATAATGTGGGTAGGCTTTATACAATCAGTTGAAGGCCTTAAGAGAAAAAAGGTCACCATTCCGCCAGGAAGGGGGAATTCTGCCTCCAGACTGACTTCTGAATGGAACTGCAATAACTACTCTTTCCTGGGTCTCTATTCTATCAGCCTGTCCTGCAGATTTTGGACTTGCCAGTCTCCACAATTGTACAAGTCAATTCCTTAAAAACCAATCAATCAATCAATCAATCAATCCCCCCCCCCCTACACACACACACACACACACACACACACACACACTTATTGGTTCTGTTTACTTGGGGAACCCACACACATACAATAAACTATCTATCTTGCTTGAAATTGATATTTAGGGAAGCACCCTAGCCACTTTGACTTCAAAACTTGCAAGTTTTAATCTTTAATTAGGTGAAGTACACTTTTATTAATTGAGTTTAAAATATCACAAAGAACATTCATATATCTTTGGGGATATATTCTATAAGCATTTAGGAAACAATAAGTTGATTAATAAAAATGAAAAGTAATTTAAAAAATCCATAAGGACCTTATTTGTTGGAATGCTCTGTTTTTCTATCGCAAATTGGGTCAGGTAATGAAGTGATTTTTAAAGGAAACAAAACAGAAAACAAAACAACAGCAAGAATAACAATAACACAGCCCTCATAATCCCAAGACTCAAGCTACATGCAGATATTCTACTGAATTACAACAGAATTAATATTTCGTGAGAAAAGGAAAGAGAGAAGGAAAAAAGACTAGATACTCAAAAATAGTTTTCAGAGTCAAATACAGAACCCGGTCAAGTTGTTTATAACCTGTAAGGTTACCTAGAAACACCAAAATATGCCCAAACACCAAAACACTGGAGACAATACTGTAACTAGTTATACAAAAAAAGTATTCCTTACTGTAGCTATTACCAAAAAATTCCTTTAAATAAAGGGTATCCTTAGACTCCTAGGTTCCAATCCAAAAAGGAACTGTATTCTTCTATATCACCAAAATATTCTGAAACTGCTTTTCTTACCTTTATCCTTACAGGATCTTCTCTTTCAGCTTAGATTTTAAAATCAAATCCTCTTATATTGCATAAACTAAAGTTGGACTATTTTTGTTACTTGCCAGACCTGGGGTCTCATAGCTAGCTAGGAGTCATCTCTTTCTACTGTGTCTTCTTTGGTTAATTTATGTGTACTAATCCCCATGCTAGAAAAGAAGCCAAAGATACCATATCAGTGTAATTAAGAGGGACTGGGCATTGAGCCTAACCTAAAGTGATTGGCACTTCTATTGGTGCATAAATATTTTCTAAGTTAACCTAATGAATGCAATAACCCTTCTTCATCTCACCCCTGGTGGGTCTTCTAGCCTTCACAGTAACTACCTCTTTTGAAGGACAATAAAACAGGATAAGTAAACATAAACATACATAAAGGAGGATGTAAATGGAGAAGATGGCGGACTAGGAGGATGCTAAGCTCATTTTATCCCACGGACACACAAAAATAACAGTCACATCAGTGCAACCAAACAAGAAAATAATCTAAAGACTGGCAGAAAGAGTTTCCATAGCTAATAGAACACACTGAAAGGGTGAGGGGCAGAGATGTGGGGAACCAAACTCTCAGCCAGACTAACCACAAATGGGAGGGACACCACAAGCATGGAGAAGGGAGAGGAGCAGACCCCACATTAGGCACCCCAGACATAGGGACCTGCACTAGGAAGATGAGTCCCCCTAACATTTGGTTTTGAAACAAGTGGGGCTTAACTTTGTGAGTTTTTATAGTCAGGGGGCTTAAATTCAGATACTTTAAAATCAGCTGGCTCAGCTCTGGGAGAGCTGGAAGGCAATAGGAAACTAAGTCTTCATCCTCAAAGAGTCAGCATATCAAACAACTCCACTGAGATACTGCATAGAAGCAGCAGTGTGAAAAGTGCTTAGGGTACACATTAAAGAGATTTATTTTCCAATCTTAGAACATGTGAAGGAGGGCAAGGGATCTTTAGGAGACTTCTCCAAGAACAAAAGAACTGGTGGGAGCCATTTCTTTGCACCCACAGCCTAGATAGCTAGACACTTGCAGAAAATACCATGAACACTCTCCACTTTGCTTGCTAACACTATGCAGCTCACCCTCACAATCTCTTGTGGACCGGTTCTATCCAACCCACTCTACAGAGGAGTCCCTCCAAAGCAGCTCCTGCATGTCTCATCCTACAGGGGCCAGCACTACTCCAAAGTAACTCCTGTACTGGGGAGAGGGGAAAATAACCCTTTGACTAAAGCCTCGGTAACCAAGCCTTATAACTGGCAGTATAAAGAGAGTCCTGGGACGCCTGGGTGGCTCAGTTGGTTAAGCGTCCGACTTCGGCTCAGGTCATGATTTCCCAGTCCGTGAGTTTGAGCCCCACTTCGGGCTTTGTGCTGACAGCTCAGAGCTTGGAGCCTATTTCAGATTCTGTGTCTCCCTCTCTCTCTGACCCTCCCCCATTCATGCTCTGTCTCTCTGTCTCAAATATAAATAAACACTAAAAAAAAATTTAAAAAAAGAGAGAGAGTCCTGCCAAACATTACTCCTGCAGGCCCTGCAGGAATCTGGCCTGACTCCTGACCCCATACACCAACAAAAGCCCCTCAGGGGACAAGACAGGGAGAGCACTCTGCTGGTAGGTGCTATTTCAGCCCCAACAGACAGACCGGGAGCAGAGAGCTGGTTCGTCTCCAGACTCTGTCCATAAATGAAAGCCTCTCATTAGACAATGCAAGGAGACTGCACTGCAGTGTGATGCTACTGTAGCCCCTGCAAATGTGCTGAGGGCAGGCATCTGGTCTGATTGCTGAAACCACCCAATGATAAGCCCACAGTGGCCTCAGACTGCCCTCTTAACAGAACAGGGACCAAATCCTACCCAGTGCGTGCATAATGGGCAAAGCAGGCCATTACAGCATACCGATAGGAAGGCAAATGTGGCTCAACCAGAAGAATAAGGCATACACAATCCACACAGGAGAAAGTCCTGAGGCACCTGGTTCTGATAAACAAGGGACATTGTGCTACAAGCCACAACAAGAACTTTTCTTCATAAGGCTATTACTTTCAATACCAGGAGACATAAATGATCTGATACAGAAACAAACACAGAGTTAGATAAAATGAGGAGGCAGAAGAGTATGTCCCAAATGAAATAGCAATAGAAAATAAAAGCAAAACAGCTAAGTGAAACGAAGATAAGCAATATGTGTGATAAGGAATTCAAAGTAATGGCCATAAAGATACTCACTGGATTTTTAAGAGGTAGAAAATATAAAAATAACAAATAAGAAATGAAGGATTCAATAACTAAAATTAAAAATACGCAAGAGGAAGACAGAATCAATAGTTTAGAGGAGGAAGAAGACTGGATCATAGAGCTGGAAGAGAGACTAATTAATAGGAAGAACCAAACTGAAGAGCAAAAAAAAAAAAAAAGGAATAATAAAAAATAAGAATAGGTTAAGGAAAGTTAACAACATCATTAAGTGTAATAACCCTTACATTATAGGATTCCAAAAGAGAGAGAGAAGGGGGCAGAAAATGTATTTGAAGAAATAATAGCTGAAGAATTCTCTAATCTGGACAAGGAAACAGGTATCCAGATCCAGGAGGCACAGAGAACACCTAAAACAATCAACCAGAGGAGTACACACAAAGACACATTAAAGTAAAATCGCAAAAAGTAGTGAGAAATAGAGAATTTTAAAAGCAGCATGAGAAAACTTATACACATAGGAAATCCCATCAGGCTATCCACTGCTTTTTCAGCAGAAACTTGGCAGGCCAGAAGGGAGTGGCATGATACATTCAAAGTACTAAAACAAAAAAATCTGCAACCAAGAATACTTTACCCAGCAAGGCTATCATTCAGGATAGAAGAAGAGATAGAGTTTCACAGGCAACAAAAGTTAAAGGAGTTCACCACCACTAAACTAGCCTTAAAAAAGTTAAAGGGAATTCTTCAAGGGGAAAGAAAAGGCATGACCAGGAAAAATATTATGAAATTATGATGAAATTATGAAATGAATATACTTTATAGGTAAATATAAACATAATAAAAGTAGTAGACTAATTACTTATCATACCAGTATGGACGTTAAACACAAAAGGATTAAAATAAATTATATCTATAAATATTACTCCATAGATTTACAAAATAAAAAGTTATGAATTATGACATCATATACATAAAAGGTTGTTGATGGCCGGAGTAAAAATTTAGTACTTTTAGAATGGGTTCAAAGTGACCATCTGTAAGGGTTAAATTGTAGTGTAGGGCTAATGTAGCTTAAAAAATAACAGCTTTGTTCTGACACTGAAGGTCAAGAGATAATAGCCTTGCTTTACTCTTGTAAATTATGCTTCACACTCTTGTAAATCAGGCTTCGCCAATGAAGGAAACAAAAGCTCAAAGAAAAGAGCATCAGAGGCAAGGTCAAGGAGATCCACTGGTTGCAACTTAGCGGCAGAAAGTCTAAAATAATCACCTCATCCGGCAACTGTTTCTAGCTCATCTGGGAACTGTTTCTAACTCGTCTGGGAACTGTTTCTCTGTTCTGTTCCCAGGTGATAATAAAATGATGTGATCAGCCATAAAAACTCTGTATCCCGGCTGTTCGGGGCCACACTCTTATCAAGAGTGTTGGTCCCAATCAGTTGGCCTTGCCTCTCATTGCAATAAACTTTGTTGTGACTGTCACTGGTGCCCGTAGCATTCTGTTTCAGGAGTTGTGTGGATGCAACACATCAACTTAACATAGACAGCTATGGTCATCAGATGTTATATATGAGCATAATGGTAATCACAAATCAAAAACCTATAATAGATAACCAAAAAATAAAGAGAAAGGAATCCAAGCATATCAGTAAAGAAAGCCATCAAACCACAAAGAAGAGAACAAGGGGAAAAAAACACAGAAAAACTACAAAAACAACCATAAAACAAATAACAACACGACAATAAGTACATATCTATCAATAATTACTTTGAGTTTAAATGGACTAAATGCTCCAATCAAAAAACACAGCATGACTGAATGTATAAAAAGCAAGACCCTGTCTATAAGAGACTCACTTCACACTTAAAGACACATGCAGATTTAACGCAAAAGGAATGGAAAAACATTTATCATGCAAATGGAGTGAAAAAAAGATGGGGTAGCAAAGCTTATATAAGACAAGATAGACTTTAAAACAAATACTGTAATAAGAGACAACAAAGCATTATGTAAAGGGAATAATGTAAAGCATTATGATGATAAAGGGAATGATCCAATGTGAGGTAAGAACAATTATAAATATTTATGCAATCAACATAGGAGTACCTAAATAAAGAACATAAAGAAACAAACATATACACACAAAGACAAGCATTGAAAGTAATAATGGCAGGGGACTTTAACACCCCATTTACATCAATGGATATATCATCAAGACAGAAAATCACCCCCCAAAAAAATAGTGGCTTTGAACACTGGACCAGATATAACTAACAGATATATTCAAAATATTCCATCCAGAAACAAAAGAATACACTCTTTTAAAGTGCACATGGAATATTCTCCAAAACAGATCACATGTTATGCCACAAAATAAGTCTTGGTAAATTATAAAAGAGTGAAAGGATATCATGCATGTTTTCTGACCACAATGGTACAAAATTAGAACTCAATCACAAGAAAAAATCTGGAAAGATCACAAATACATGGAGACTAGGGCACCTGGGTGACTCAGTCGGTTGAGCATCTGACTTCAGCTCAGGTCATGATCTTGCAGTCCGTGAGTTTGAGCCCTGCGTTGGGCTCTGTGCTGACAGCACAAACATTTAAAGAAGAATGAATACTATTCTTCTCAAACTATTCCAAAAAAATATCAGGAAGGAAAGCTTCCAAATTCAATCTATGAGGCCAGCATTACCCTGATACCAAAACCAGATAAAAACACGACAAAAAAGAAAACTACAGGCAAACTCACTGATGAACAAAGATGCAACAATCCTCCACAAAATATTAACGAACTGAATCTAACAATACAGTAAATAAATCATTCAACATGATCAAGTGGCATTTATATCTGGGATACAAGGCATTTAATATTTGCAAATCAATCAACGGGATACACCACATTAGCAACAGAAAAGGGAAAAAGCATACAATCATTTCAATAGATGCAGTGAGAGCATTTGAAAAAATATAATATCCATTCATGATAAAAACTCTCAACAAAGTAGATTTAAAAGGAACATGCCTCAACATAATAAAGACCATATGAAAAACCTACAGCTAACATTCTCAATGGTGAAAAACTGACAGTTTTTTCTCTAAGATCAGGAAAAAGACAAGGATGTCCACTCTCACTACTTTTATTCAACATAGTATTAATAGGAAGTCCTAGCCAAAGCAATCAAACAAGGAATAAAAGGCATCCATATCGGTAAGGAAGAATTCAAACTTACACTGTTTGCTGATGACACGATACTATATATTGAAAACCCGAAAGACTCAATCAAAAAACTATTAGAACTGGTAAATGAATTCAGTGAAGTTGCAGCATATAAAATTAATATACAGAAATCTGCATTTCCATACACTAATAATTAAGTAACAGAAAGAGAAATTAAGAAACCAATCTCTTTTATAATTGCAAAACAAAGAATAAAATATATAGGAATAAACCAAGCAGATAAAAGACCTGTACTCTGAAAACTGTAACATACTGAAGAAGGAAACTGAAGATGACACTAACAAATGGAAATGATATTCCATGCTCATGGATCAAAAGAACAAATACTGAAATGTCCATACTACCCAAAACAATATACAGATTTAACGCAATCCCTAACAAAATACCAACAGGATTTTTAACAAAAGTAGAACAAATAATCCTAAAATATGTATGGAACCACAGAAGACCCTGAACAACCAAAGCAATCTGGAAAAAGAAGAACAAAACCGGAGGTATCAGAATCCCAGATTTCAAGATCTACTACAAAGCTGTAGTAATAAAAACAGTATGGTACTGGCACAAAAATAAACATAGAGACCATGGAACAAAATAGAACACAAATACACCCACGCTTATATGATCAATTAATCTACCATAATGCAGGCAAGAATATACAACAGGAAAAAGACAATCTCTTCAACAAATGTTACTGGGAAAACTGAATAGCTACATGCATATGAATTAAACTGGACCAATTTCTTACTCCATACACAAAAAATGAATTCAAAATGGAGTAAAGACCTAAATGTGAGACCTGAAAATGTAAAATTCCTAAGAGAAAACATGGGCAATGATTTCTTTGACATTGGCAATAGAACCATTCTTCTAGTTACATCTGTTCTGGCAAGGGAAACAAAAGCAAAATCAAACCACTGGGACTACATAAAAATAAAAAGCTTTTGCACAATACAGGAAACCATCAATAAAACAAAAAAGGCAACCTACCAAATGGGACAAAATATTTGCAAATAATATATCTAATAAGGGGCTAATATAAAAAATATATAAAAAACTTAAATAATTCAACCCCCCCTCCAAAAAACCCCAAAAAAACCAATTTAAGAAATGGGCAGAAGACATGAATAGACATTTTTCCAAAGAGGACATACAAATGACCAACACACATGAAAAGATGTCCAACATCACTAATCATCAGGGAAGTCCAAATTAAAACCATAACAAGATATCACTTTACACCTCTCAGAAAGGCTAAAATAAAAATACACAAGAAATAACAAGTGTTGACGAGGATGTAAAGAAAAAGGGACCCTCATACACTGTTGGTGGGAAGGCAAATTGGTGCAGCCACTGAGGAAAACAGTAAGGAGATTACTCAAAAAAATTAAAAATATAATTTTCATGTGATCTAGTAATTCCACTACTGGGTATTTACCCAAAGGAAAGGAAAATACAAATGTAAAAAGATATGTGGGTCCCTATACTGCAGCAATATTTACAATAGCCATGATATGGCAGCAACCCAAGTGTCCATCCATAGATGAATGAAGAAGATATGGTATGTATATATATATATATATATATATATATATATATATATATACACACAATGGAGTATTATTCAGCCATAAAAATGAATAAAATCTTGCCATTTTTAAGAACAGGGATCAACCTAGAGAATATAATACTAAGTGAAATCAGCCAGAGAAAGATAAATACCATATAACTTAACTCATTTGTGGAACTTAAGAAACAAGACAAAGCAATAACAGAGGAAAAAAACACAAACAAAAAACCAGACTCTTAAATACAGAGAACAAACTCCTAGTCTCCAGAGGGGAGGTGGCTGGGAAAAATGGATGAAATAAAGGGGATTAAGAATACAGTTACCTTGATGAGCAGTGAGAAATGTATAGAACTGATGAATCATTATACTGTATGGCTGAAATAAAACACTATATGTTAATTTTACTTAATTAAGAAAACATACATGCTGCTTAATGATATCACATTGACAAGTTCCTTACATAAACCTGAAAATTACTTGCCAAATGGATATTATATTTCCCTTACCATGGAAAATTTATGAGTATTTTTAAAAAACTTTGAGAGAACTCGGAAGATGGTGGCGTAGGAGGACGGTGGGCTCACCGCGTGTCTTGCTGATCACTTAGATTCCAACTACACCTCCCTAAATAACCCAGAAAACCGCCAGAGGATTAGCAGAACGGAGTCTCCAGAGCCAAGCGCAGACCAGAGGCCCACGGAAGAGGGTAGGAAGGGCAGCAAGGTGGTGCGTGCTCCATGGACTGGCGGGAGGGAGCCGGGGCAGAGGGGCGGCTCGCCGGCCAAGCAGAGCCCCCAAGTCTGGCTGGCAAAAGCGGAGAGGCCAGACGGACGGAGTGTGTTCCGACAGCCAGCGCGACTTAGCATCTGGGAGGTCATAAGTTAACAGCTCTGCTCAGAAAGCGGGAAGGCTGGAGGACAAAGGGAGGGAGAGCTGCTGAGCCCCTGGACTACAGAGCTCAGTTTGGTGGGGAACAAAGGTGCTTGCCAGCACCATCGCCCTCGCCCATTCCCCAGCCAAAATCCAAAAGGGAACCACTTCCTGCCAGGGAACATGCTTGCTCCCCGCAAACACCCAACAGTATGCTTGTGCGGAGCCACCCCTCCGGCAGTGGGTCTTACTCCCTCCCGCTGCCACAAGGCCCCTCCTGAAGTGGATCACCTAAAGAGAAGTGAGCTAAGCCTGCCCCTCCTGCCCCTGTGCACCTTGCCTACCCACCCCAGCTAATACGCCAGATCCCCAGCACCACAAGCCTGGCAGTGTGCAAGTAGCCCAGATGGGCCACGCCACCCCACAGTGAATACCGCCCCTAGGAGAGGGGAAGAGAAGGCACACACCAGTCTGGCTGTGGCCCCAGCGGTGGGCTGGGGGCAGACATCAGGACTGACTGCGGCACCGCCCACCAACTCCAGTTATACACCACAGCACAGGGGAAGTGCCCTGCAGGTCTTCACCACTCCAGGGACTATCCAAAATGACCAAACAGAAGAATTCCCCTCAGAAGAATCTCCAGGAAATAACAACAGCTTATGAACTGACCAAAAAAAATTTAAATAATATAACAGAAAGTGAATTTAGAATAATAGTCATAAAATTAATTGCTGGGCTTGAAAACAGTATAGAAGACAGCAGAGAAACTCCTGCTACAGAGATCAAGGGACTAAGGAACAGTCACCAGGAGCTGAAAAGCGCTTTAAACGTAATGCAAAACAAAATGGAAACGACAACAGCTCGGATTGAAGAGGCAGAGGAGAGAATAGGTGAACTAGAAGATAAAGTTCTGGAAAAAGAGGAAGCTGAGAGAAAGAGAGATAAAAAAATCCAGGAGTATGAGGGGAAAATTAGAGAACTAAGATACACTAAAAAGAAATAATATACGAATAATTGGTATCCTAGAGGAGGAAAAGAGAGGAAAAGGTGCTGAAGGGGTACTTGAAGAAATTATAGCTGAGAACTTCCCTGAACTGGGGAAGGAAAAAGGCATTGAAATCCAAGAGGCACAGAGAACTCCCTTCAGACATAACTTGAATCGATCTTCTGCATGACATATCATAGTGAAACTGGCAAAATACAAGGATAAAGAGAAAATTCTGAAAGCAGCAAGGGATAAACGTGCCCTCACATATAAAGGGAGACCTATAAGACTCGTGACTGATCTCTCTTTTGAAACTTGGCAGGCCAGAAAGAATTGACAAGATATTTTCAGTGTGCGAAACAGGAAAAATATGCAGCCAAGAATCCTTTCTCCGGCAAGTCTGTCATTTAGAATAGAAGGAGAGATACAGGTCTTCCCAAACAAACAAAAACTGAAGGAATTTGTCACCACTAAACCAGCCCTACAAGAGATCCTAAGGGGGATCCTGTGAGACAAAGTCCCAGAGACATCACTACAAGCATAAAACATATAGACATCACAATGACTCTAAACCCATATCTTTCTATAACACTGAATGTAAATGGATTAAATGCGCCAACCAAAAGACCTAGGGTATCAGAATGCATAAAAAAACAAGACCCATCTATTTGCTGTCTACAAGAGGCTCATTTTAGACCTGAGGACGCCTTTAGATTGAAAGTGAGGGGATGGAGAACTATCTATCATGCTACTGGAAGCCAAAAGAACGTTGGAGTAGCCATACTTATATCAGACAAACTAGACTTTCAATTAAAGGCTGTAACAAGAGATGAAGAAGGGCATTATATAATAATTACAGGGTCTATCCATCAGGAAGAGCTAACAATTATAAATGTCTATGCGCTGAATACCGGAGCCCCCAAATATATAAAACAATTACTCATAAACATAAGCAACCTTATTGATAAGAATGTGGTAATTGCACGGGACTTTAACACCCCACTTACAGAAATGGATAGATCATCTAGACACACGGTCAATAAAGAAACTAGGGCCCTGAATGAGACATTGGATCAGATGGACTTGACAGATATATTTACAACTCTGCATCCCAAAGCAACAGAATATACTTTCTCCTCGAGTGCACATGGAACATTCTCCAAGAGACATCATATACTGGGTCACAAAACAGCCCTTCATAAGTTTACAAGAATTGAAATTATACCATGCATACTTTCAGACCACAATGCTATGAAGCTTGAAATTAACCATAGGAAAAAGTCTGGAAAACCTCCAAAAGCATGGAGGTTAAAGAACACCCTACTAACGAATGAGTGGGTCAACCAGGCAATTAGAGAAGAAATTAAAAGATATATGGAAACAAACGAAAATGAAAATACAACAATCCAAACGCTTTGGGACGCAGCGAAGGCAGTCCTGAGAGGAAAATACATTGCAATCCAGGCCTATCTCAAGAAACAAGAAAAATCCCAAATACAAAATCTAACAGCACACCTAAAGGAAATAGAAGCAGAACAGCAAAGGCAGCCTAAATCCAGCAGAAGAGAAATAATAAAGATCAGAGCAGAAATAAACAATATAGAATCTAAAAAACTGTAGAGCAGATCAATGAAACCAAGAGTTGGTTTTTTGAAAAAATAAACAAAATTGACAAACCTCTAGCCAGGCTTCTCAAAAAGAAAAGGGAGATGACCCAAATAGATAAAATCATGAATGAAAATGGAATTATTACAACCAATCCCTCAGAGATACAAACAATTATCAGGGAATACTATGAAAAATTATATGCCAACAAATTGGACAACCTGGAAGAAATGGGCACATTCCTAAACACCCACACGCTTCCAAAACTCAATCAGGAGGAAATAGAAAGCTTGAACAGACCCATAACCAGCGAAGAAATTGAATCGGTTATCAAAAACCTCCCAACAAATAAGAGTCCAGGACCAGATGGCTTCCCAGGGGAGTTCTACCAGACATTTAAAGCAGAGATAATACCTATCCTTCTCAAGCTATTCCAAGAAATAGAAAGGGAAGGAAAACTTCCAGACTCATTCTATGAAGCCAGTATTACTTTGATTCCTAAACCAGACAGAGACCCAGTAAAAAAAGAGAACTACAGGCCAATATCCCTGATGAATATGGATGCAAAAATTCTCAATAAGATACTAGCAAATCGAATTCAATGGCATATAAAAAGAATTATTCACCATGATCAAGTGGGATTCATTCCTGGGGTGCAGGGCTGGTTCAACATTTGCAAATCAATCAACGTGATACATCACATTAACAAAAAAAAAGGGAAGAACCATATGATCCTGTCAATCGATGCAGAAAAGGCCTTTGACAAAATCCAGCACCCTTTCTTAATAAAAACCCTTGAGAAAGTCGGGATAGAAGGAACATATTACACATCATAAAAGCCATCTATGAAAAGCCCACAGCTAACATCATCCTCAATGGGGAAAAACTGAGAGCTTTTTCCCTGAGATCAGGAACACGACAGGGATGCCCACTCTCACCGCTGTTGTTTAACATAGTGCTGGATGTTCTAGCATCAGCAATCAGACAACAAAAGGAAATCAAAGGCATCAAAATTGGCAAAGATGAAGTCAAGCTTTCGCTTTTTGCAGATGACATGATATTATACATGGAAAATCCGATAGACTCCACCAAAAGTCTGCTAGAACTGATACAGGAATTCAGCAAAGTTGCAGGATACAAAATCAATGCACAGAAATCAGTTGCATTCTTATACACTAACAATGAAGCAACAGAAAGACAAATAAAGAAACTGATCCCATTCATAATTGCACCAAGAAGCATAAAATACCTAGGAATAAATCTAACCAAAGATGTAAAAGACCTGTATGCTGAAAACTATAGAAAGCTTATGAAGGTAATTGAAGAAGATATAAAGAAATGGAAAGACATTCCATGCTCATGGATTGGAAGAATAAATATTGTCAAAATGTCAACACTACCCAAAGCTATCTACACATTCAATGCAATCCCAATTAAAATTGCACCAGCATTCTTCTCGAAAGTAGAACAAGCAATCCTAAAATTCGTATGGAACCACAAAAGGCCCCGAATAGCCAAAGTAATTTTGAAGAAGAAGACCAAAGCAGGAGGCATCACAATCCCAGACTTTAGCCTCTACTACAAAGCTGTACTCATCAAGACAGTATGGGATTGGCACAAAAACAGACACATAGACCAATGGAATAGAATAGAAACCCCAGAACTAGACCCACAAACGTATGGCCAACTCATCTTTGACAAAGCAGGAAAGAATATCCAATGGAAAAAAGACAGTCTCTTCAACAAATGGTGCTGGGAGAACTGGACAGCAACATGCAGAAGGTTGAAACTAGACCACTTTCTCACACCATTCACAAAAACAAACTCAAAATGGATAAAGGACCTGAATGTGAGACAGGAAACCATCAAAACCCTAGAGGAGAAAGCAGGAAAAGACCTCTCTGACCTCAGCCGTAGCAATCTCTTACTCGACACATCCCCAAAGGCAAGGGAATTAAAAGCAAAAGTGAATTACTGGGACCTTATGAAGATAAAAAGCTTCTGCACAGCAAAGGAAACAACCAACAAAACTAAAAGGCAACCCACGGAATGGGAAAAGATATTTGCAAATGACATATCGGACAAAGGGCTAGTCTCCAAAATCTATAAAGAGCTCACCAAACTCCACACCCGAAAAACAAATAACCCAGTGAAGAAATGGGCAGAAAACATGAATAGACACTTCTCTAAAGAAGACATCCGGATGGCCAACAGGCACATGAAAAGATGTTCAACGTCGCTCCTTATCAGGGAAATACAAATCAAAACCAAACTCAGATATCACCTCACGCCAGTCAGAGTGGCCAAAATGAACAAATCAGGAGACTATAGATGCTGGAGAGGATGTGGAGAAACGGGAACCCTCTTGCACTGTTGGTGGGAATGCAAATTGGTGCAGCCACTCTGGAAAACAGTGTGGAGGTTCCTCAGAAAATTAAAAATAGACCTACCCTATGACCCAGCAATAGCACTGCTAGGAATTTATCCAAGGGATACAGGAGTGCTGATGCATAGGGGCACTTGTACCCCAATGTTTATAGCAGCACTCTCAACAATAGCCAAATTATGGAAAGAGCTTAAATGTCCATCAACTGATGAATGGATAAAGAAATTGTGGTTTATATACACAATGGAATACTACGTGGCAATGAGAAAGAATGAAATATGGCCTTTTGTAGCAACGTGGATGGAACTGGAGAGTGTGATGCTAAGTGAAATAAGCCATACAGAGAAAGACAGATACCATATGGTTTTACTCTTATGTGGATCCTAAGAAACTTAACAGAAACCCATGGGGGAAGGGAAGGAAAAAAAAAAAAGAGGTTAGAGTGGGAGAGAGCCAAAACATAAGAGACTGCTAAAAACTGAGAACAAACTGAGGGTTGATGGGGGGTGGGAGGGAGGGGAGCGTGGATGATGGGTATTGAGGAGGGCACCTTTTGGGGTGAGCACTGGGTGTTGTATGGAAACCAATTTGACAATAAATTTCATATATTAAAACAAACAAACAAACAAACAAAAACTTTGAGTGCTTCTGCTGAGATTTATTCTTCCTAAAAACAATCCTACCATTTACCTATATCTGTACAAAAGAAGTTTAGAAAGCATGTCAACCATTTTGTGCAGCACCCTTTATATTTCTTACCAGGTCCCGTTGATCCTCCTGTACCAGATCCATTTTGTGTACCAAGCAAAAGATTTTGGCATCTGGAGAATTCTGCAGAATAGCCTCTAGGCATGATTGGTAATAGTGCATGTCCTTTTCCAATTCACGGCTTTCCACATCAAACACATATATCAGAACCTCCACGTTTCTGAAGATGTTGTCTCGCTGGCTAGTGAAATAATTTTCCATGAAAGTGTCCTGTCTAGTAGGAAAAAAAATCTAGGTAGTAAACAAGTCCTTGGTTTAGTCACTCCTATTTACAATCTATTTTTGTTGGCTTAATCAATGTGAAAGATAATCTTACAGCTTCAAATTACTAGGCAAATAAATAATAAAATAAATAGCCCAAAAAGGTATGGCCTCACCTTATTTCTTGAGCCCCACCTTGCACCACTCTTTGCTCCTCTCCTTGTGTTCCAAATACACTTTGACCTTCTCTCATTTGGACTAGCCTGTGGTGTACCCACCCAGGGGCATTTACACATTGTTTACTCTGTTGCACATGCTATTCCCCTATCTCCACATCTAACTAACTCCTACTTGTCCCTTTAGATTTCAGTTCAATCCATATTTCCTCACAGAAACTATCCTTGATATCCCTGTCTTGAGCAAATGCAGTCAGCATAGGCCCTAATATAAGTTTTTTTTAATATTTATTTATTTTTTTTTTAAATTTTTTTTCAACGTTTATTTATTTTTGGGACAGAGAGAGACAGAGCAAGAACGGGGGAGGGGCAGAGAGAGATGGAGACACAGAATCGGAAACAGGCTCCAGGCTCTGAGCCATCAGCCCAGAGCCTGATGCGGGGCTCGAACTCAGGGACCGCGAGATCGTGACCTGGCTGAAGTCGGACGCTCAACCGACTGCGCCACCCAGGTGCCCCAATATTTATTTATTTTTGAGAGAGAGCATGTGCACAAGTGGGAGAGGGGCAGAGAGAGTGGGTGAAAGAGGATCCGAAGCAGACTCTGTGCTGACAGCAGACAGCCCAATGCGGGGCTTGAACTCATGAGCCGTGAAATCATGACCTGAGCCAAATCGCACACTTAACTGACTGAGCCACCTAGGTGCCCCAACACTGTTTTTATTTTTCACATTTAACCACAAATGTGATATTACATGTGTCTGTGCAAATTTTTAATTAATGGAATTCACTTCCCTACACAATATATTCCATGAAAGCAAGGATCATGTCTGTTACTGTCTGTCGTTGTTTCCCAGCTTTATGCAAAGAGCCTGCCATAGGATAGGTGCTCAGCGAATGTTTATTGAATGAATAACCATCATATACTCTAAACTATATGACAATGACTCCAAGATAACTTTTTATAAGTGTTGTTCTTTGATCCTTAGGCTGTGTACTGCTTACCAAGAACTTCTCAATTACCAGGCAGCCAGTGAAAAAACAGTAGTTTTGTTGGAATTTAAGAAACAAAACAAGTAAGCAAAGGAAAAAGAGAGAGAGAGAGAGAGAGAGAGAGAGAGAAAGCAAAAAACAGACTCTTAAGTATTGAGAACAATCTGATGGTTACCAGAAGGGAAGTAGGTGGAGGAGATGGGTGATATATGTGATGGGGATTAAGGAGTGCATTTATCGTGATGTGCACCGATTACTGTATGGAATTGTTGAATCACTATATTGTATACCTGAAACTAATGTGAAACTGTATGCTAGCTATACTGGAATTAAAATAAAATAAAATAAAATAATAAAAAAACAGTTTTGTCATGTCACAAGCTTTTAGTCTTGTACTCTGTTATTAATTAGCTGTGTGACCTTGGGGGATTCATAAGCTCACTGGATGTCAGCTGCCTTATCTGCAAAATTAATAACACCTTAGTGCCTAAAAGCAAGGAACTATGACTAATCTCTTGAAATAGATTACAGAACTAGAAGAATGATAATGAGGAAGGATTTGTATGGAGAGAGCTCCTAGAGCATTAAGTGAACCATCTGCTAGCAATAATGGAGTCGTTTTCTTATAGAATATTTGGCTATTTCATTATTATTTCAACAAAAAACTCATTCAGCACCTGTTATATGGTTGGTTCTATGCCAGGAGCTGGTAAAACACTGAGCTAACAATAATGTCTGTCTATTTTGTGAGGAACTTTCCTATGCATTTATATATCATCTTACTGAATCATCAAAACAACCCTATTGAGTGGGTATCACTATTATCTCTTTTGTACAGATGAAGAAACTGTAGCTCAAGAGTTTAAATAATCTACCCAAGATAACACAGCTAACAGAGGTGTGCTTGAAACCCCAATCTAACTCCAGAGCCTAGGCTCCTAACCACTGCGCAGCGTGGAGATGCAAATGGCCATATTGTAGGGAGCAATATCCACATATAAGCACAGTGAATGTGCATTTGTGATGGACTATTCTGGAATTGCCTCAGCCATGAGAGGAAAAACTGTTTCCTACTCCTCCAACAGCTGGTAACTCAGCTGGAGAATATATACTCAGGGCAATCTACAGTGCTTAGACTGCCTGGAGATTGAAAATAATAAAGAATGAGGTGGTATGATACGATGACTAAGAACTCAGCATTGGTGTTATGACACTTGAGATAAAAACCTAATTTCTTCACCTGCAAAAGAGGGTGATAATCTATCCCATACTACATATAGCCCCTAGATATAGCTTATGTTACTGATGATTAAACATGTCACATATGGCATGTTCACAATTACATAAAAGTCAGAAATCTTTAATCAAGTGCCAGTTCTAAAGTAATTTCTATTGAATGTATCTATTACAAGTGATAGTTACTTTAATGTATTTTCTACACTTGATTATACTAGGTGCTATGATTACTGCCACTGGCCCCACAAACAAGCAGATGGTACTTACCCACCACAGTCCCACAGGTTCAATACCAGGTTTCCCAGAAATCGAACATGAGAATGTTCTACATCAACTGGAAGACAAATATGACAAATCTAGTATTGTAGCATGTGAGGTGAAATTCAAAATAAGCTAACCCCAAAAGAACTAACCCATGGAATTTAGAAGGACCAAAGTGGAGTGAAATGCTCAAAGCTACAACAAGAAGGCGATATTTAGCTTAGTAGTGCAGTTTAGTGGCAAGGTGGGCACCTAAACTAGTCTGAGCTACAGAGCTGGCTTTCACGTACGTCATTTTACTTTTTAGTACTTTAGTGCTTAGAGCAGAAACAATCTCCAATTATAATATTAATGTTAACATTTCAACATGTAAGACAGAGACATATACCATTTAATAGCTCTTCTCCAACCCACCAACACCCTCCACAAAAAAATTTAATACCAACACCAAATACAAAACAAGCATAAAACATAACCCAACTCACTCCCTCTATTGGTTTCCCTATTTCAGTTAATGATCCTACCACTGTCCCATTTGGAGGGGGGGAGGACTTCTCTGTCCACATTCATCGATATTCCTTTGTAATCTCTCAATTCCACTCCTTGTTTTACAACTTGCCACTAACATTAAGGAAGGCCCTTTACCTTTTCAAGCCTATATAACTATAATAGCTCTATAATTATCTCTCATCAGGAAACCTTACCCACCCTACTTCATCCTATAGGCTACTGTCAGGTTCATCTTCTTAACACTACTTTGAACATGTCACTCCCCATTCAAAAAACTTTCAATGGTTCCTCCATGCCTACAGGGGGCCATTCAAGGTCCCTCAGAATTTGCCTTCCAATCTACCTTTATATGCCCAGTGAGTCACATTAATAAAGCCTTTTGCTTCAGTCCAATTTGGTTTATTCATAGTCCTCCCCAACCCCACTACCTCCCCAACCCCTAATATACCTTACACCAGGGGTCGCAAACTTGCTAATATGGGCCAGGCCAGTAAATGTACAAAAGCAAAGATCATCATGTATGGAGAGCAAACATCCATCCAAGAGGATGATAGAGTGGTTGTCAATTACTCAATTACTCAGCTGTAGCTCATTTGTCAGGCATGAATGTGGGATCAAGATGATCATATCTTTAAAACTTCCAATAGTAGTAGGAAATCCAGATTTTTACAGAAACTTTTACATATTAATAACTAATTCCAATTTTTCTAAAACACTGTACAGGCCAAACAAAACATATCTACAGGCCTTATCCAGCTTATAGATTGCCTGTTTGCGACCTCTGCCTTACACCTCTCTCTGTACTCTATACTTTGCCTACTCTGTTCATCTGCCTAGAAAGTCCTCCCCACCTTTCTTTCAAAGTTATGTTCATCTATTAAAACCCAGATTAAATTCCACCTCCTCTAAAAGCCCTACCTGGCCACCCCCACTTACCGTCATCACTCCCTCTGAATTCATTCAAACATTTATTAAGCATCTACTCTCTGCCAGGCACCAAAAATCACAAGGAGGAATAATGAAAATTCTTATCCTGAAAATTTCCTTAAAGTCTAGCAATTATCATTTATACAATTTATGTGACAATCAATCACACAGTGGTGTTTCTTCTAGGACTATCTTGAATCTATTGCTTAAATTGACTGCTCTCTAAACTTTGTGCAATTTTTTCTTCTTATAACCTAGATCATAAGCAGCAAAGGATTATTATAAAAAACATGGGCATTGGAGGTAAACAATTTTAGTTCAAATACCAGCTGTACTTCTCTGTGTGACCTTGGGCAAGTCACTTAACCTCTGAGTATGTTTCCTTTTCTATTAAAAAAGATGGAAGGCATGCTACTGACCTCACAGGATTATTGTGAGGTTTAAAGGAGTTACAAGTGCCTGGCACGTAGTAGGTGCTCAAACTATTTCCCTTCTTCCCCTTATTTCCCCCTCCTTGGAAAAGGAATCATATCTTACATGTCTTTGTATTTCCAACAGAGTCTACGAGAGAGTAGGTGCTCAAACTGCTATTAATTTGAAGACTATGTAAACGGTCTAGTACTAAAAAAAAATGGAAAGAAGTGCTACTGAGAAAGGGAAAGACAATAACAAAAGAAGTGACAGGATTCAGTGACTGTTTAGATATGAAGCACATGGGACAGAAATCTGGTTTCTACTCCCATATCAGAAATTGTTCTCATCAAGTGACCAGTGGCCCCATTATCAAATCCAGTGGACTTTTTAGTCCTAGTCTTACTTTCTGCAGCATGACACTGTTGACTACTCTCTTCTCAAAAAATTCTCTTCTCTTGGCCTCTGATATCATACCTATAACCTCTCTGGCAGATCCTCCTATTCTTCTTTCTGTCCCTTATGTTAGAGTTCTTCAGGATTTCACCTTTGGCAACCTACTTTTTTCTCTAGATTTTTCCTCCAGGCAAGCTTTCTATTCTATTTCTATTATTTACCATTTGGATACTGTTAACTCATAAACGTGTATCTCTTAATATAGATGTCCCTCTCCCTTTCTGAAACATGTATTGGACATCTTCACTTGAATAATGCACAAGTATCCCAAACTCAGTGTATCCAAATATAACTCATCTCACCATTTTCCCTACAAAATCTATTCTTTCAGTCTTCTCCATCTCAGTGAATTTAACCAGTTGCCTAAGCCAAAACCTTAATTTTATCCTTAAGTCCATCCTTTCCTCTACTATTCCCCCCAAACCTATCAGCAAGTTCTATTACTCTACCTCTTAAATATATCCCAAATTCATTTTCTCCTCACTATATCCACTACCACTACTTTAACCCAAGTTAAGGTCCCATCATCTCTTACCTTGTCTACTAAAATAGTTTCCTAATTTATCAACCTGCTTCTACCCTTGCCTCCGTCCAATCTGTCCTCCATATTAGATATAATGGTCTCTCCAAAATGCAGATTTTACTCCATCCTTCTTTAAAAAGAAAAAAAAAAGTCTCTGTATATGTATGATTGTATACACCCAGGAAAAATAAAAAAGGCCAGAAGGACAAGTTCAAACTACTAATGGTGGTTGTCCCTAGGAAGCAGGCCTGATGATGAGGGAAGTAGACTTTCTACACTTCTATAATACCTGAATTTTTCGTATTACTTTTGTAATTAAAATTGAAAATTAAAAATAATAAAATCTGATCATGTTACTTTTCTGTTTAAAATTCTCTAGGGGCTGCCCTCTACCCTCAGTTCAAACTACCTGACTTGGGTTATAAGACTTTATGATCTAACCCCTACGTTCTGCCTCCCTCTTCTATTCTTCCTGTCCTGCTGTCATAAGAGCAACTGAAAAGAACCAGAAGAGAGCTTTGGAAAATCACATACACTTATGGGACAGAAAGAAGAAAATATTTTTTAAAGGAGTAGGGATAGTTAAAGATAAAGGAAGAAAACCAGGGTAATAAAGCATTAAATAAAAGCCAAGGGAACAGAGAATTTTGAGAAGGTAAGAAATCTTGGAGCTGTCAACAGTGTTTGTGACTAAAATACTTCAAAATCATATTTTTATTGACAAGTTTACTATTCCAACAAACACATTTTAATAGCCCTCTAATAAATTAATTATATCACCATTCGGTATCTTTACCTCAAAGTTTAAAACACAGTAGGCTCTAAGTTTAACAAAATAAAACTGGATTTTTTCAGCAATGACAAACTAGGAAAACATTAAAGGTGATATAATATTTTAGAAGTACTCTTTTACTACTTTTAAAGAAAATCAGCAACTGCATAAAAAAAAACCAATAAGTGAAAATCAAAGCACTATATGTATTTTCAAGTAGTCTTTAAGTTTAGCAGTAGAATCCAGACTTTTCTTCAGCAATGACAAATTAGCTAATGATACATTCAAGCATTAAGTCCAACATAATTATTTAAAGCATATTTTACTACCTTTAAGGAAATATAGCAACTGCTAGCAAAGTATATCAATAAAGCTCCCACTTGAGATATTCTTAAGGACAAGTGTCCTGTCCCATTCACAGTGCCTGGCACACAGGACGATTGAGAAAAGCACTTGTTGAATAAATGGACTGCTTGAATATATGGGGTTCATATAATTTGCAACATTCTGTTTGTAACCTTTTAATGCTGCTGCTAGATTACTTCAAAACTATTTCAAGTAGCTTGAATAGTTTTGAAATTTGGGTTGCATGACTATTCACTAGACTTAGGGTAGTAAATCAACCTCTGCTGATTAGCTAAACACAAAAATATTAATTGACTAGAAAAAGGTACTTCAGTAAAATGTACATAATTTAAAACACACAAAGAATGAAATTCCCCAGGAATGGTGGCTATAGAACAATGGATAGAGCAGGAGCATATAATGACATTTCAGTTCTAACACTTGCTAGTTGAGTAAGCTCAACTTCTAGTTCATCTATCAAAATGAAGCTAATATAAAGACTAAATAAAAAAGCATATAATAAATACCAGCTTCCTCTAATATACTGAAACCATATGATTATTAGGTCTAGATATTTAACTTGGGGGAATAGAAACAAATTAAAATCTAGCAAACCAAGACATGAAGAAGTCTGGAGAGGTACTTTTCTAAAAGGAAGTCTCTCAAGGCATGACAAGCCATAGGACCTTGTCCTGACCAAAATTTTTGAGGAATGGCTTAGATGAAAACTAGATGAGGTGCTTATCAAATGTACAAAATGCACCAAGCTAAGAAGAATAGCTAACAGAACAGATGAAATAATAAGCATATAAAATGAAAACAGTATCGTATCCCTTTTCTACAGATAAGGAAACTGAGGCCCTGAGAGATAATGACTCATCCTGGACTTCACAGTTAACAAACAGTGGGTACAGGAACATAAAGGCTAAAACAAACAAAACTGAATAATTTAATAGATATAAGAATTTATTCTTAGATTTTAAATATTAGCTGCACAAGAATCAAAAGGATGATACGTGTTTTAGTAACAATGTATGTGAAAAGGAATTTTTTTTTAGTATGACTCAATATAATGAAAACCACTCTAAAAAATAAGAGTAGGGGGCTAGACTGTGCTAACAGCAGTGCAATGCCCAGAATAAGAAATATAATAGTCCTACCTTGATCTGATCAGATCACATCTATATTCAAGTCTCAGCACTTTAAGAAAAACATAGACACATTCAAACAAGTCCTTAAAATGCTTCAAAATGATGTCAAATGAGGAATATATGAAGGAACTGGAGATATTTAACTTAGGTAGATAAGATTTGGGAAGCAAGGATGATTGAGACATTAATCATACTCAAATATTTGTAGAGACACAAAGGAACAAAAAGAGGACGGACCAGCTAACAAAAGGGAAATAGATTTAGGGTTCTAACTAAGAAATAGCTTTCTAACTATTAAAGCTGCTCCAGGGGTGCCGGGGTGGCTCAGTTGGTTAAGCGACCAACTTCAGCTCAGGTCATGATCTCAGGGTTCATGAGTTCGAGCCCCGCATTGGGCTCATGCTGACAGCTCAGAGTCTGGAGCCTGCTACAGACTCTGTGTCTCCTTCTCTCTCTGCCCCTCCACTACTCTGTCTCTCTGTCTCTCAAAAATAAAAATAAACATTAAAAAAAAATTTAAAGCTGCTCCAATTTTGACAGTATGTGGGTGTATGTATGTGTGTGTATATATATATGTATGTGTGCATATATATATACATATATATATATACATATATATATATATGATACTCCCAGTACTTTATAAACAAAAATGAGGCATCCTTCTTTGTATCCTAGGGTGTGGAACATAAACTGTTTTAAAATGTTTGTGGTTCTTGAAACAAGAATGAGATACCTTATGAAGTAGTGGGTGACTTGTCCCTAAAAGTGTTCAAGATGCTAGAAACCCAGATCAGGAATCTTTGAAAGCCAGGTAGGGCAATGCTTTCATCACTTAGAGGGCAAGGACCATGGCAGAATCCAGAAATGCCTGGATGTTGCAAAATAAATTGGCATTACAACCTAGAGACAGAAGAGGTCTTCCAGAAGCATAGATCCACTGAACTGGCAGCCACAGCAGCCCAGTTAGCCTATATTACGAAGCCAGATTTAACATTCAAACAAAAAAGGGCAATGAAACATTTCTCAAGTCAGAGCTGGAACTCCATTGAGAACATCTATATATGTATGTATATATATATATATATATATATATATATATATATATATATATCCAGGAAGAGAAGCAGCAGAGAATACACATCAAGCTAACCTCCTGCCCACAGCCCCCGCCACCCAGAATTTACCTTTTAATGACTAACAGCTTTAAAAAAGTCTTAAGAGGTTTTATTGTTATGCTTGTTAATACCTATCATGTTATTTCCTTTTATATAATAAAAACAACCCCCCACAAAAAAGCAACAAATAATCAAACAAAAGGGTCTCTATGTTTATTTAAGAAACAGCAGGACAAAAAACAAGTTGGACAAGGGTATCCTACTTGGTAAGCAACCTAGAAGGGACCTTCCCAAGAGAGCAAGTAGTAGTAACCAGAATTAGGCCACACCCCTCTGAGAAGGAATGAAAAACAAAGGAGAAACATGTTCCAAAACAAATCTCTCAACCTCTGCATCCCTAACTTAATGCAATCAAGTGCCTTATGCAGACTATTAATAGTTAAGATCACCTGATTTCACAATAAGATAAAACATCTTACTTGTTGCACCAAGGCGACGTGTGTCTCTGGCAATATAATTTGCAAAGATAATAGACCTCATACTGGTCTTACCAGACCCACTTTTACCCATCAACAGCACCTAATGAAAAAGTGAGAAAAAACAATGAAGTTAGAAATCTAGAGCAAATCAAGTCTAAAGGGACCTATTTCTCTCCTGTACTTGATGTTTTACTGAAGTGACAGTACCAACAACCTGCTGCAGATACTTGTAACTAACTAGTTCCCTGACCAATGGTGAATACAGAGATACCTAAAATTCCAGGGACCAGGCACTTACCTGTCATGGATCACACATCCTCTTGGCAATATAATCACATGAATTTATTATGCTACCATTATACACTATCATATATTCAGAACTATGTTAGAGAAATAACAACTTGAGGAAATCAAACCCTGACTCATAATCTAATGTTTCATGCACTGAACTACCTGGCAGGGGATTTCATTGTAACTGAAAATTCCTCCTTCTGATTAAGGTCAACCTTTCCACCTCTGCCCTTGGTCTCATGCCTTCTACTTACTCTATGATTTTATTCTTTAATTACTCTGTATATTTTTTCTTTTTAAGTGTCCCATGGCCTACAAGATCAAGTCCTTAAACAACATATAAGACCTTCCTTGATATGGCTTATCTACTTCTCTGTAATTACCTCCTGACCTTCCTGGCCTGGAACTTTTAGAGTCCAGCCATACTGAACTGAACTAAACTGCTTATATCCACTTTGATTGCTCCCAGAACTCCAGGCAGCCCAGCTCTATGTCTGTTTCATGCTGTATTCTCTGCCAATAACTTTCCATTCATTTTTCTTCCTTCAGCTAAGTTCCATTCATCTCTCAAGACTTGGTTCAGTAACCAACTCCTCAAGAAGCTTCTCTGATCTCAATGTCCTAAGTTGGCTTGGGTGCATCTCACCTCTTTCCTCCCATGGCACTTGTAGAGCATTGCAAAGACCATAATGCACTGCGGTTATCTGGGATTTTTTTGGTCTTTCACAAGACTCTGAGTTCTTGAATAGCAGGGAGAATACCCTTTGTATCTCCAGTGTGTAACATATAACAGGCGCTTAAAATATGTTCATCAAAAGAATGACCAAGCTATCAAAACAAAGACATAAACCTAGCAAGTTTTTAATGATGAGAACTTTCCAATGGAAAAGGTGAACTTATGAAGGTGAATAGCCATCATATCAAAGTCAGCACCTAACAAAGACAGAAAAACACCTATCAAAGATACTGTAGATTCTTGCACTAGGAGGGAATTTGGTAAGGTAACTTTTCAGTCTTTTCAAACTTTAAAATTTATGGACTATAGTTCCAATTACCTTGCTTTTCAAATGAAGGGGGTATATCTTCAAGCCCTAAATAATTTACGAAATTTTCTAATTACAAATGTAGGGAGTATTAACAAAAGTGTATTGCACTCAGACTCAATTTAATCTAATCTAGCTATTTAGCCACATAACTTTATCTCACTAACAAAATGTTACTGACAAGCCAGTCTAAGGCTGTTGGAAAAATAACTTTGTTTTATTCTTAATCACACAGAAATTTCTGGTATTTTTAGCCAACCTTATTGACAGCAACTTTATTTTTTTAAGTTTATTTATTTATTTTGAAAGAAAGAGAAAGTGTTAGTGGGGAGGGCAGAGAGAGAGAGAGAGAGAGAGAGAGAGAGAGAGAGAGAGAGAGAATTCCAACCAGGCTACACTCCATCAGTGCAGAGACCGATGTAGTGCTCCATCTCATGAACCATGAGATCATAAACTGAGCCAAAATCAAGAGTCAGACACTCAAGTGACTAAGCTACCCCAATAGCAACTTTGGACAGGCTCATTAAGAACATTCCTTTAGCAAACTGAATTATATAACTGAATTATTGGATGAAGTTACGGGTAAATATGGTGTTTTTCTTGTGTTTTTTAATTTAAGAAATCTTCAACTGCTTAGGAAAGAGTAACCAAGGCTAACGGTGTTAGGTGCTAACTTAAGGCCTACACATGCATTTACTCATTTAAACTTCATAACAGTCCTATGAGATAGATCATATTATTATCACCATTTTACAAATGAAGAAACTGAAAGCCCAAATTTCAGAAATTTGCTCCAGAACTGTGCCCTTATTGATTCTGTCTAACCCCCAGGTGGGGCACAGTACCATAAGAGCACAAGGGAAGGAATGTTCAATTCCACTTGGAAAACTCATATAAGCCATTATAGAGGTAACATTTAAGTTGGGTTCCACAAAAATGTGCAGGAAGACGCCTGTTTAGTGTTTGTGTATGGCTTGCACAAAATGCAAATTCGTAATTTGTAGAAAAACAGATTCTGTAGAGCTACGACAAGGTGCACAGGTGTGGCAGATTGGTTTAGTCAGGAAAAGATTTTTAAAGGGCATTCTATACTATGAAGTCACTTGAATCTCATTCTATGGGCTTTGGGAAGTATGTGAATGACCCAGTTAGATTTAAATATTAGAAAAATTAAATCTGATAGCAGAGAAGGCGATAAGAGTCAAAAAGAAAATGTAGAAGATTCCTGAAATGGTCCAGGAAAGATGATATATATACACCACAAATTTATTTCCTGAATGATATCTTCTTACCTTCACTTTTATGTATTTGATGTAATTAACATGTCTTACCTTTTTCTTCATGGCTGTATTTGGTAGCACCCACCTGCAGATATAAACCAAAAGACAGTTTCCAGGATCCATTGCCTTAGAAATTGGAATTTAAAAAGTACAAATAAATGTGGAGTTGCAAAAGAACATGTTTAGCACAACAGCTGAGTACAGTTGTGTGCAGGAACTTCGTTAAAGAGGTCCTTGTTCTCCTAAATTATAAAACTGGATTCAAGTTCCCTAACCCCTAATTACAGTGCTCAGGAGACGGCTCCTAAGGTTTATTTAGGGATATAAATGAGCCATAAAATTCAAGATTTAATTTTTTATCTTAAAAAAATTATCAAAGCAACATATATAAGTGCTTTAGTGAAACTATACTGTCCTATTTGAATGTCCTCTATTATTTTTAAGTTAGCCTATTTTTAAAACCTGGAAGTATGTTTAGTCAGCTGTCATATTTTACTCATTACATGCACAAAGTATATACAATAGAAATCTCAAGTTCAGGAACAAAAATGCACTGAAAGTACTCTCAAGCCACTGATCTCTGCCCTGGAAATACCAACCTTCTCCCTAGTCGTCTTATCCTCAACATGATGATGTTAAATCTCCTTTACTGATAATTCAAAGAAACTCAAAACTGTCTTCTCAATTAGAACAGTTCCCTCAACCTCAGGACTAATATTAGGTCCATCCCAAGGGTTGTTTCTGCCCAGTTAACGACCAATCGATCCTCTTTCCAGTTTATCCTGTCACCAAAAGCATGACACCAATCAACCTTACTGGTAATTCGAAGCAATTTATCATAGGTGGGCTGTTCTAATTCATGATACTTTCCTCAGTTAGAACCCCCATTCTAGGTTTGACATAATAAACTTCACCCACCCTAGCGATCCTTCAGGTTCCCCTATGGGAGGATCCATTCTTGGCCCCAGATTCTCTTTCTCCATCTTTCTCTCAGAGTCAGATTCTTCCATCGTGCAACAAGTCCTTTCCAGTCCTTTCTAAACCGCAGTACTCTTTTTCTTTTTCTTTTTTTTTTTTTTTTTTTTTTCCTTTTTCCCTGTTCACACCCTCAGTCGCCTACTTTAATTGCCTGTGGCCGCTAGGCCTGCTCTATTCTTGCCTCCGCCTTTGTCCACTGGGGGGCTGCTTTCCCCACGGTTACTTTAAACCGCCTTGAACTTGGCCTCAAGGAACAGCCTAGCTGGCCAGTTCAAAGGCTAAATGATGTGGTGGTGCAAAGGAAGAGACGGAGGATGAGTTAAAAAGAGGAGTGGTGGGGACTCGTGTCGAGTTTGGGCCTCAGGACCCAAAGTCTCGAAACGCAAATGTGACTTCACCCGAAAAGAGGTGGAGACGGCGGAGGTGGCAGAAAGAGCAGACCCGTGCGGTAGGCACTAAGTAGTTACTGTCCCCGCCGGCTTGTCGTTACCGACCCTGGTCGCCCGAGAGCGTCCGCCGGCAGCGGCAGTTATGACCTAAACGCCCGCCCTTCAGGAGCCCAGGTACCTCACCGCAGGCACCGACAGCAGGCCAGGATCACGTGGGCACCTCCTGTAATCCCAAAGCCCGTCACGTGACGGCTGCTACCCAAGGGGCGGGTGGACTGGGAAGACTACCATAGATACTGCGCGGAGAAAGAGCGTCGCCAGTCGCCATAGCTGCTATCGCTCCGCCTTGAGTCGGGTGGGAAGCTAACATCCTGTAAACTGTTTCCTTGTGGGCTGGCCTGGCCCAACTGGCCTGCCACGCAGAATTAAAGGAGACGTTTTCAATTTCAGTGCTTCAACGCTAGCTTCTTTGTGTGTGTGTGTGTGTGTGTGTGTGTGTGTGTGTGCGCGTGCGTGTTGTTGTTGTTGTTGTTGATGTTTTGTTGTTGCTGTTTTAATTGCTATTTCACCCTTAACATTTTTCTGTGAGGAAGGCCGAGCATTGTTTTTGTCTTCCTGCTTTTTAAGTCTTTGTCTTCTTTTTATTACTAGTCCCTGTAACTGAGCTTGTAATGAAATGACTTATTACATCCAAAGTGATTACAACTAAGTCTTTCGAATACTATGCACACAATGAAAGTTATTTCTGGGACCAGGTATTCATTGGGAAGTCTAGAAAGCATACTCATCTCCAAACTTGTTTAAAAGTGGAAGGGAAATAAATTCTCACTGACCATAGTAAGAAGTCAATAAAGTCTAAAATTGATAATGAAGGGACATTGATAGGTATTTATATATTTAGACATAGAGACCTCCAGATAAAATTGCCAAAAAAGTTCAAAGGGGTTGCTTCTGGAGAAGAGCAGGGTAAAGGAAGTGAGGGGACTATTGCTTTTCATCTTAAGCCCTTTTGTACTATCTATCTATATCTAGAGATATAGATGGGTATATCACGTGTATATGTTACTTAATAAGAAAGGAAAGAAATAATGACAGAAGGGAGGGAGGGAGGAAGGAAAGTAGGAAGGGAAAGGAAACTGGATAGAACCAAGGTGCTATCTGCTTCCAGATTTCCCCAATTGCTGTTCTATATGATCCCTTCTCACCACAGCTGCCATACCTCATGAAATACTTATTTCATTCTGATCATAGCTTCCTTAGCCCTTTCACTCCCTATTTTACTCCTTCCTACCCACCAGCTTCCCCCAAACAGGGGGGAACTGTTAGCAGGCAGTTATCAAAGTCAGGAATCTATCTTTCCACAGAGACTTGAAAACAAAAGCCCTATCCTTCCTGATTATTGTATTTCAATGGGATGGCTTTCAAGTCCTTGAAAAAGACACTTCTGAGTTGTAAGAGATACATATTCACAATTGTAAGCCCTTTACAATAATCTGAGAAAAATAGGTCAGGGACCTATCATCAGGCTATATAGAACAAACAGTAAATTATCTTTGATGTGTTGAGCTTTCTCAGGCACTTTAATGGAGGTTTGGAATCAACAGAGAGCTGGGAGTCATCCTAGGGGCGTGGAAAGTCTCTTCGTGCAGGGATTTAGGCAGAGTTATGTGCTGAGAGTTCTGCAGTTCTCATTAGCCCATTTTCTACAATTTGTCTTCTCCTCCATTTTCTTCTGCTATCTTTGTTCCAGCTGCTATAATATCTGGCCTGGATAATTGAAATAGACTGCTAAATTATTCTCCTACAGTGGCAGCTCCAACGTTGTTGGGAGTGGTTGGAATAATCTTCATCAGTCATCTCACCCCAAAAAACCATTTAATGTAAGTAATATGTGCATGTTGTGTAAAGGAAGCTTTCAAACATATTCTCCAACCCTCCACTACCACCAGGTATCACCAGCCAAATTGTTCCCTTACACTCTTCTATTACAGAAATTCACTGTATCCCTGTTGCCTGTTTCCCTTTCCCTCCCCCTCTCAGAAACATCACATGTATATACCCACCATGACTACTTCCCTCAAGGTCCATGAGGAACAGATGAAGAAAGGGAGAGGAAAAGATGAAGAAAAGGGGGAGAAGTGAGGAGATGAGAAGAGTGAAGAGAAAGAGGAGAAAAGAGATGAAGAAAGAGGAGAAAAGGAGTAGGAGGATGGGAGTGGAAGAGAGGGATCTGAAAAAAGATTGAGGAACTAAACTGAATTGACTTAATTGCAAAGTAAATGAATAGGATTGTTGATACAATGCATTCCTATATGGTCTAGAATTTGAGATTCTGATTTCTACCCAGGCATCCTGGGATGCTTATTTTTATATTTTCATTGACAAATCTTACAGAAATAAAAGATAAAACTTTTTGTCAAATTAATTTTTATTATAAGTACTTTTCAAAAAGTGTTGATTAAACTGTGCAGTTATTTATGCATCCATTCAGGAAATATTCATTGAGCAGCCATTCAGTTCCAGGAGCTACGTTAGACACTAGATATACAAACATTTCTCTATTTCAGGTCCTTACTGCATGTGAGATGCTTCTTTCTGACACCTCAGCTTCACTATATTCATATGCACATAAAACAAATCAGCATTCTGTCTATCCACATCCCACCCTATATTTTTTTCAACCATCCATCTCAGCAAGAAAAAGTAATAGAGACCCCTAAGATCCAATAAGGTATCTTTCCTTATATTCTCTAAACCCATTCTAGTCACTTTTATCCTCAACAACCACCATGGGTCTCCAAATTGGTCATCCAGTTCCTAAACTGTCCCTCATAACTTCCCTGATCTTCTTTTTCTCCACCTCTGCTTCTTTCCCTGTTCCCATAGCTCACTGCTATTTTCAAGAGCCCCATGAGCTTATCCCTACATCTTTCTTGCAGTTCTTTATTCTCCATTCTCATCTCCTTGCTTGAAATATCAGGAAATAATCTTCCAGTTAACTAGACTTAAGGATTTTATGAATGAAATTCTAATAGAGGGACTTCCGGTTTCATGTACAACATGTAAGTAGATTAGGAGTTGCCAATCCATACTAACAAATAAAAGGCTGAACAAGCTGAAAAAACAACAAATCTTAGATTCATCAGAGAATTGAAGCCACAGGAAAAACTGCTAACCCTAAAACTGGAGAGACAAACAGGCAGACACAGAAAATGAAAACTTCAGAACAGAACACCGCCCCCCCCCCAACAGAAATATCTGTAGGAACCACTATTAGGGTAGAAAAACCTAAATTGTAATAGACAATTTGTTGGAGGTTCAATGTGAACGAGTCTGAGAGTTAAAAGCTCCAGGGCATCCCAGGGGCGCCTGGGTGGCTCAGTTGGTTAAGCATCTGACTTTGGCTCAGGTCATGATTTCATGGTTTGTGAGTTCAACCCCCACATTGGGCTCTGTGCTGACAGCTCAGAGCCTGGAGCCTGCTTTGGATTCTCTGTCTCCTTCTCTCTGCCCCTCCCCCTCTATCCCCAAAATAAATAAACATTAATTTTTTTTTTTTAAATTCCAGGGCATCCCAGTCAGAGAGAGGCCTCCATACTTTTGTGAATTTTACCTCCAGGAACTCTACTAAGTTTTCAGTGAGTGTCAGAGAATATTACCTTCCTAATACTGGAAGTGAGAGGTGAAAAGTAAACATTTTGAAATCAACTAGAACTTTCTGTTCTTATTAACAAGGCTGGACCTCAGGAGAAACTACTTTACTAGAGCCTAACTTGCTGGGGTTTTATCAGTGCATAGCTTACCTAAGGAAAGAGAAATGCCCAACTCCAGCCCACTTTAGACATCCTGTCCCACCCAGAAAAAGATAAACCTGAGAAGCACTGGCTAAGTTCACAGTCTAGAGACACAGGATCACCAAAGACATACATTACTGAGAGACTATAGATTATAGCCCCTACACACACACACACACACACACACACACACCCCCGCACACATACACATTCATACCACAAGTAATACTAAAAGTCTATTTGCCTAAATTCTTTCCACCTCTACGTTATCTATGTTATGTGCACCTTCAACAAAAAATTACAAGTGATACAAAGAGGCAAAAAACACAGTTTGAAGAGACAGAACAAGGATCATTATCAGAGACAGATATGCCAGAAATGTTAGAACTACCCAAACTGTTAATTTAAAATAACTATGATTAATATGCTAAAAGCTTTAATGGAAAAAGCAGATAACATGCAATAACCAATAAGTGATGTAAGCAGAGAGATTGAAATTCCAAGAATGAATAAAAAATAAATGTGTGAAATAAAGAACACTGTAACAGAAATGAACAATGCCTTGGTTGGACTCATAAGTAGACTAGACACAGCTGAGAGAAGAATCTCTGACCTTGAGGATGTATAAAGAAACTTCTAAGACTGAAAAGCAAATATTAAAAAGACTGAAAAAAAACACAGAGAAATACACACACACACGTGTGTGTGTATGTATATATATATACATATATATGTATATATGTATATATATATATGTATAATGGACTATGGGATAACAACAAAAATGTAACATATACATAATGGGAATATCATAAAGAAAAAAGAAGAAGGAGCAGAAACAATATTTTAAGCAATAATGACTGAGAATTTCCTCCAACTTAATGTCAGACATCATCATAGACTCAGGAAACTCAGAAAACACCAAGCAGGATAAATACCAAGAAAAGAAAAAACTACAACCAAGCATATCATTTTCAAATTACAGAAAATCAACATAAAGAGAACATGAAAAAAAAATCTTGAAAGAAGCCAGAAAGAGCCCACATTATTTCCATAGTGGAGCATAGGTAAGTATTACATCTCATATGTTCTGAAAAACCATGGAAACAAGAAAAGAGTGGACTTAAATATTTAAAGTGCTGAAAGAAAAAAAAACACCAACCTATAACTCTGTGCTCTACAAAATTATTCATTAAAAAATGTAGAATAAATAAAGACTTTTGAACAAACAAAAATTGAAGGAATCTGTGGCCAATAGATTTGCTTATAAGTAAAGGTCTTCAGAGAGAAGGAAAATTATACAGGTCAGGAATCCAGATCTAGATAAAGAAAGGAAGAACCTCTGAGAAGGAATAAATGAAAATTTATTTTTCTTATCATAATTGGTTTGAAACCAGCTACATGAATACTAAAACATTCAGAATACCCAAGAAGTTGATCTGAAGACTGACAGAACAAACTACACAAGAGGGGGAAAAAAGGACACATTGTGGAAGGTAGGAGGAGTGGAGACATGATTTTGGGGAGAAACAGATCATGAGTGCTGTAGAGAAGAGGGAGCACTGGTCATGGAGAGAGAGGATAGAGGAGGGAGGAGAGAGGAGAGAGAGAGAGAGAGAGAGAGGGAGAGAGAGAGAGAGAGAGAGAGAGAGAGAGAGAGAGAGAGAGATCCACATAGGGGATCACATGAGGCAAGTGCTTCCCCAAAGCCATTGACTAGAAAATGAGAGGGGCTGATTTTCATGAGGTTTTACAACCAGTGGGACTCAAAGACTGGAGTTTTAGAGGTGTGCTTGTGGCTGTGGAGCCCTGAGGGCACTGCAGTGCTCCTGTGGAGAAGGAGCACAGAAGCCCAGTAGCAGACATTGTGATCTGAGGACTCCATAGGACACACTGGGAGAGACAGTTCCCCCTTCTTGGAGCAAATCTGGGAGAGGTGGCATTTGTCTCTTGGGAGACAAAAGAACCTGCAGGCACCATTACCCACCCTGCCACCTAGCATAGGCACAGAGACACCTGCTGAGGGCAGTTAACCTGGACACTGGTCTTTTGCTAGACTACATTTTTCTGCAAACTCCACACCCCTGTAATTTGGTGCAGCTGTCATTCTGGGTCAAGCCTGCATCAGTCCCAGTGCTGTGAGATGCTACCCTAGAGGACCAGCACATGTTCATGCCATGCTAGGTCCCCATGATTTGGATTTTAAAAACTCAGCCAGCCTGCATAGGATAGAACACAGGTGTACTGTGTAGCTGAGTGGGCAGATGGCCTGGATATAGACAGGGTGAAGGAGGGAATCTGAGGGACACCTGGGATACATGAGGTGGAGATTGTATGCTCTTCAGGGAGGACTTCCAGAGGCATGAACAGCCCTCTCCAGGGACCAGGAGGGGGGCTGATGCCCTTTCTTTCCTCTGCCCCTAAGCATAAACTACCCTCAGTAAGCAGCACAGCGCTAACACTGGAGGCCTAAACCACTTACACCAAGTCCTGTCCACCTGCATTCTTCAGGGGCTGCTTTCTCGGGCAAGTGTGCCTAAGAACCAGAGCAGTGGGACAGTCCCACATTATAGTACAAATATCCCACACTTATAATAACTGCTGAAAATAGAGTTCTGCAAAATTTTAGTTCTAGTGGAAATAGCATAGTCTCATTTAACAAGAAGAATAGAGAAAACCTACTTAAAACTCACAACACTCTGGCCAAGGACCAAATACTCTGCACTGAAGGCAAGGAGAAACTCAGCAGATGACTAGCTTGAGGGAAAGAGCAGTCATAACACAGGAGCAGAGCAGAGTGCACACAGCATACACCAGAGACACTTCATGAAGTGCCAGGCCCTGGACAGTATATGACTTCTTCTTCATAAAGCCATTACTCTCAGGACAGAAAACATAAAAGGCTTTCTTAACACACACAAGATGACAGAGATGAATAAAAAACACTAATATGGAGGTATTCATTCCAAAAGAAAGAACAAGAAAATATCATGGCGAGGGATCTAATTGAAACAGATGTAACTAATATGCCTGATCCAGAATTTAAAGCAAAAATCATAAGGATACTAGCTGGGATTGATAAAGTCATAGACGACACAAGGGAGTCCCTTACTGCAGAGATAAAGACCTAAAACCTAGTAAGGCTGAAATAAAAAATACTGTAACCTAAATGTGAAACTTACTGATGGTAATGACCACAAGGATGGAAGAAGCACAGAAATGAATAAGCGATATAGAAGATAAAACTATGGAAAATAAAGAAGTTGAAAAGAGGAAAATAAAAATATTGGATGATGAAAGTAGACAAAAGGAACTCAGGGACTTCATAAAACATAACGCATTCATATTGTAGGAATTCTATAAGGAGAAGACAGCAAAAGGGGCAGAAACTTTTCTTGACGAAATTATACCTGAAAACTTCCTTAATTTGGGGAAGGAAACAGACATCCAAATTCAGGAGGCACAAAGAACTCTCATCAAATCAACAAAAGCAGGCCAAGACCAAGACATATTGTGATAAAATTTGCAAAATATAAAGACAAAGAAAAAATCCCAAAAGTGGCAAAAGAAAAGAAAGTCCATAATTTACAAGGAAAAACAGATAAGGTTAGCAGCAAATCTCTCCACAGAAACTTAGAAGAGCAAAGGGAGTGGCATGATATATTAAGTATGGTGAATGGGAAAAATCTGCAGCCAAGAATACTCTAACCACCAAGGGTATAATTCAGAACAGGAGACATAGAGTTTCCCAAACAAAAACTAAGAGTTAGTGACCTCTAAACTAGCCTGGAAGAAAGTAGAGCAAGAGAGAAAAACCAAAAGTGACAAAGACTACAAAAGAACAGAGAAAATCTCCAGAAATGACTTGCCAAGTAATACAATGGCACTAAATTCATATGTATCAATAACAACTCAAATGTAAATGAAATAAATGCTACAATCAAAAGACATAGGGTGTTAGAATGGATTAAAAAAAATCAAGACCCATCAATATGATGCCTACAAAAGACTCATTTTAAACTTAAAGACACCTGCAGATTGAAAGAGGGGGAATAGAAAACTATTTATTATGCTAATGGATGTCAAAAGAAACCTATGGAGTAGCCATACTTTTATCATACAAACTAGATTTTCAACCAAAGACTGTAAAAAAAAAAAAAGAGAGAGAGAGAGAAAGAAGGGAACTACATAATAAATAAAAAGGTCCATCTAATAAGAAGATCTAATAGTTGTAAATATTTATGGCCCCATTTAAAAGAACCAAAATATTTAAAAAAATTAATAGAAAACATAAAGGAACTCCTTGTTAATAATACAATTAAGGGACTTTAACACCTCATGTACATCAATGGACACATCATCTAAGTGGAAATCAACAAGGAAACAATGGCTTTGAATGACACACTGGACCAGATGGACTTAACATATATTAAGACCATTTCATCCTAAAGCAGCAGAATACACATTCTTTTCAAGTCCACATGTGACATTCTCCAGCAGAGATGATATATTGGGTCACAAATTGGCTCAGAGAAGTACAAAAAGATTGAGTTCATACTATGCATATTTTCCAACCACAATGCAATGGAACTTGAAGTCAACCACAAGTAAAAACTTGGAAAGACCACAAATACAAGGATATTAAAGAAAATCCTAAAAAGGAATGAATTGGACAACCAGAAAATTAAATAATAAATAAAACAATACATGGAAATAAATGATAATGAACATGAAAGTCCAAAACATTTGAGATGCAGCAAAAGCTGTCATAACAGGGAAGTATATAACAATACAGGGATTACATCTGGTAGCAAGAAAAGTCTCAAATACACACTCTAACCATACACCTATATGAGCTAGAAAAGGAACACTAAATAAAGCCTAAAGCCAGCAGAAGGAAGGAAATAATAAATATTAGAGCAGAAATAAATAATATACAAAATAAAACAACTCCTCCAAAACAGCAGAACAGTTCAATGAAACCAGGAAGTTGTTCTTTAAAAGAATTGATAAAATTGATAAACCCTTAGCCAGATTATCAAAAAGAAAATGGACCCAAATAAATAAAATCATGAATTAGAGACGAGAGATCACAACCAACACCACAGCAATACAAATATTTATAAGAGAATATTATGAAAAAAAATATTTGCCAAAAAACTGGACAATTTAGAAGAATGGATAAATTCCTACAAACATATAAAGCAGAAACAGGAAGGGGCACCTCAGTTCGTTAAGTGTCTGACTTATTCAGCTCAGGTCGTGATCTCATAGCTCATGGGTTCAAGCTCCACATCGGACTCTGTGATGATGGCTTACAGCCTGGAGCCCGCTTCGGATTCTGTGTGTTTCTCTCTCTGCTCTTCTCCTGCTCATGCTGATGCTCATTCTCATTCTCATGCTCTGTCTCTCTCTCTCTCTCTCTCTCTCAAAAATAAATATACATTAAAAATGTAAAAAAAACTGAAACAGGAAGAAATAGAAAACTTGAACACACTGATAACCAGCAAAGAAACTGAATCAGTAATCAAAATCTCCCAGCAAACAAAAGTTTAGGGCTAGATGGCTTCGCAGGGGAATTTTACCAAACATTTAAGAAGAGTTAACACCTATTCCTCTAAAACTTTTCCAAAAATAGAAATGGAATAAATTTTTCCAAACTCATTCTACAAGACCAGCATTGCCTTGATTACAATATCAAAGGCCCCACTAAAAAAGAATTACAGGCCAATATTTCTGAAGAACATGGATTCAAAAATTCTCAGCAAAATACTAGCAAATTGAATCCAACAATACATTAAAATAATCATTCACCATGATCAAATGAGATTTATTCTTAGGCTGAAAGTGTGGTTCAGTATTGGCAAATCAATCAATGTAATTCACCACATTAATTTTTTTAAAAAAGGATAAGAACCATATGATCCTCTCAATAGATGCAGAAAACGCATTTGTCAAAATACAGCATTCATTCTTGATAAAACCCCTCAACAAAGCAGGGATATAGAGACCACAATATATCTCAGCATCATAAAGGTCATATGTGAAAGACCCACATCTAATATAATCTTCAATGAGCAAAAACTGAGAGCTTTTCCTCTACAGTCAGGAAAAAGACAAGAATGTCCACTCTCACTATTGCTATTTAAGCTAGTACTGGAAGTCCTAGTCTCACCTATCAGACAACAAAAAGAAATAAAAAGCCTCTGAATTGGCAAGAAAGAAAGTAAACTTTCACTATTCACAGATGGTATGGTACTCTATGTAGGAAACCCAACACCCCACCAAAATAATAGCTATAACTGACACATGAATTCAGAAATGTCACAGGATGTAAAATCAATGTACAGAAATCAGTTGCATTTCTATGCACAAATAATAAAGCATAAGACAAATCAAAGAATTGATTCCATTTACAAAAACCATAAGATACCTTGGAATAAATCTAACCAAAGTGGTATAAGATCTGTACTCTTGAAAACTATAGAATTCCCCCCTTTTTTAAATTTATTTCTTCATTTTGAAATAGAGAAAGTGCATGGGCAGGAGAGAGGCAGAGAGAGAGAGGGAGGGAGAGAATGCCAAGCAGGCTCCACGATGTCAGTGCAGAACCCAACAAAGGGCTCAATCTCACGAACCATGAGATTGTGACTTGGCTAAGATCAAGAGTTGGATGCTTAACTGACTGAGCCACCCAGGTGCCTCTGAAAACTATAGAACTCATATGAAAAAAGTTGAAGAGGACACAGAAAAATGGAAACACATCCCATGCTCATGAATTGGAAGAATAAACATTGTTAAAATGTCTGTACTACCCAAAGCAATGTACAAATTTATTTTTTTAAGTTTTTTATTTATTCATTTTGAGAGAGAGAGAAAAACCGTGAGCAGGGAATGGGAAGAGAGAGAGGAGAGAACGAGAATCCCAAGTGAGAATCTCCACACTGCCAATGGAGAGCCCAATGCAGGACTCGAATTCATGAACCATAAGATCATGACCTAGCTGAAATGGGATGCTTAACAAACTGAGCCACCCCGGAGCCCCACAATCTACACATTTAATGTAATCACTATCAAAATACCACCAGCATTTTTCACAGAGCTAGAACAAACAATCCTAAAATTTGTGTGGAACCACAAAAGACCCCAAATAGACAAAGCAATCTTTAAAAAAAAAAGCCAAGCTGAAAGTGTCACAATTCTGGACTTTAAGTCCTACTAAAAAGCTGTACTGATCTACACAGTATGGTACTGGCACAAAAATATACACATAGATCGGTGGTACAGAATAGAAAACCTAGAAATGGACCCAAAACTATTTGGCCAGCTAATCTTTGACAAAGCTGGAAAACATATCCAATGGAAAACAGATAGTCTCTTCAATAAACAGTGTTGGGTAAAGTGGACAACAACATGCAGAAGGATGAAACTGGACCATTTTCTTACACCATATACAAAAATAAATTCAAAATGGAGGAAATATCTAAATGTGAGACAGAAAACCATCAAAACCCTAGAGGAGAACACAGGCAGCAACCTCTTTGATGTTGGCCATTGCAACTTCTTACTACATATACCTCCTGAGGCAAGGGAAACAAAAGCAAAAATGAACTATTGGGACTTCATCAAGATAAAATCTTTTGCACAGTGAAGGAGACAATCAACAAAACTAAAAGACAACCTTCAGGATGGGAGAAGATGTTTGCAAGTGACATATATGACAAAAGGTTAGTATCCAAAATGTATAAAGAATTTATCAGATTTGATACTCCCCCCAAAAAACAAATGATCCCATTAAGAAATGGCAAAAGATATGAACAAGCACTTTTCTAAAGAAGACATAGAGATGGCTAACAGACATTAAAAGATGCTCAACATCACTCATCGTCAGGGAAATTCAAACCAAAAAATACAATGAGATATCACTCCACACCTCTCAGAATGGCTAAAATCAATGACATAAGAAACAACAGGTGTTGGCAAGGATGTGGAGAAAAAAGAAACTTCTTGCACTGTTGGTGGGAATGCAAACTGGTGTAACCACTCTGGAAAACAGTATAGAGGTTTCTCAAAAAAGTTCAAAATAGAACTCCTCTACTATCCAGCAATTGCGCCGGTAGGTATTTACATAAAGGATGCAAAAATACTGATTAAAAGGGTCATATGCACTCTGATATTTATAGCAGATATATATAAATATATATATATTTAATATATTTAATATATATTTAAATTTATTTAAAATATATTAGATATATTTAATATATATTTAATATATTTAATATATAATTATATATAAATAAATAAATATTTTATATATATATATTAAAAAAGCCATAAAACTTTTCAACTCAGCCATAAAAAAAAAGAATGAAATCTTGCCATTGGGAACAATGTTTATGGAGTTAGAGTGTATTATGCTAAGCAAAATAAGTCAGAGAAAGACAAATACCACATAGTTTCACTCATATGAGGAATTTAAGAAACAAAACAGATTATCTGGGGGGGGGAAGAGATACAAACCATATAATAAAGTCTTAACTAAAGAGAACAAATTGAAGGTTGCTGGAGGGGAGGTGGGCAGGGTGATGGGTATTAAGCAGGGCAATTGTGGTGATGAGCATGAAGTATTGTATGTAAGTGACGAGTCACTAAATTCTACTCCTGAAACTAATATTACAGTATATGGTAAGTAACTGGAATTTAAATAAAACTTAAATAAATAATGACAATAGCAGCAATGTATTTGATATATAGCATATGTATAAGAGAAATGAATAACAGCAATGACATAAAGGATGGGAGGGAAAATTATTTTTTTTTCATTATCAGGCACACTACTCATGAAGTTGTATAATATTACTTAAAAGTGGATTGGGAATATTTAGAAATGTATTTTGCAAGCACTATGGCAACTAGTAACTTAAAATTTTAAAAATTAATATATGAAGAAAGGAGAAAAGTGGAGTAAATTAAAACCGTAAGTAGCAAAAAGAGTACAAGACAAACAAGAAAAAGTAACAAGAACAATAAACAGAAAATAGCAAATAGTAAAGTGGATCCTAAGCCACATATATCAATAATCACTTTAAATGTTAGTGGTTTAAGTACACCAATTAGAATACAGAGATTTTCAGAATGTATCAAAAAACAATATCCAAGTATATGCAGTTGTAGGGGAGAAAAAGTATTTCCTTGACCCTCCTAGGTACTATGGATGGACCTTAAAATTAATTTGACAAAAAAAAGACTAACAAGAGGAAAGCATTAAAATTTAATTAATATAAATTTTATGAGATGTGGGAGCCTTCTTAAGGAAATGAAGACTAAGAAACAGGCTTCGATATTTTTATGCAAGTTTTGATAAAAAGTGGACATTCATGTAGAAATATGATAGGTTAAAAAGTATGAGGTAAGTGCATTAAAATGGTAGAAACTTAGCAAATCATGTTTGTTAGGATTCTTCTTGGCATCCCTTTATCTTTATCTTCTAAGATAAGGATGCTTCTATCCTCTGCGTATATGAAGGGCATTTTTCACCTGAAGGTTTTATGACCTGTTTGTAGGAAAAGTGTGGGAAGAAAGTCAAAGTGACCTTCCTGCTTCTTTGGTTTTCTCAAATTCCTTCAGTTCAAAATATTCAAAATGCATGATGCCACACTTTTCAGTAGTGTATCCTGAACCCTATCATTGTTTACAAAAAAATCCATTTTAAATATAAAGACACGTATACATTAAAAGTAAATGAATGGAGAAAGATCTACAATGTAACATTAATCAAAAGAAAGTTAAAGTACATGTACTAGTTTTAGACATAATTGATTCCAAAGGAAGGGAAATTTTCAAAGATCCTAAGGGATATTACATAATGATAATTAGGTCAATGCCCTAAGAAAATCTAACAGTTCTTAATGTGTATGCATCTAACAAAGCATCAGAATCTGTGAGGCAACACAGAACTGCAAAAAGACACAGATGAACCCACTATTATAGTTGGAAACTTCAATTCCCCTCTATCAGAAATTGGACAAATCTAAAATGCAGAAAATTAATAAAGACACAGCTGAACTCAACAGCAGTATCGATCAACTGGATATAACTAGCATTTATAGACTACTTCATCCAGCAATAGCAGAATACACATTTTTCTCAAGATTACATGGATCTCAAGGCAAGATAGATCACTTTTGGGGCCATAAAACACACATTAACAAATTTAAAAGAATCAAAAGCACACAATTATGCTCTCAAACAACAATAGAATTAAAGAAGAAATCAATAGCAAAAAAATATTGGAAATCTCAATAAGAAGTTGGAAAATCTCAATACACTTGGAGGTTAAACAAAGCGCTTCTAAAAAAACATGGGTCAAACAAAAAATTTAAGAGAAATTTAAAAATATTTTTAAATAAATGAAAATAAAAATATGATTTATAGATATTTGAGGGATGCAGTAAAAACATTATTTACAGGGAAATTTATGACATTGAATATGTACATATTAGAAAAGAAAAAAAGATCTAAAATCAATAATCTTCCCTCAGATAAAGAATGGTAAATTGAATTCAAAGTAGGCAGGAAAAAGAAATAATGAAAATTGCAACAGAAATCAATTAAATTGAAAATGGGAAATTAATAGAGAAAATCAATGAAACAAAAATCTGGTACTTTGAAAAAAAACAGTAATATCTTAATTCCCTAAGCAGGCTAACTAACAAAAAAAAAGAGATGATACAATTTGCTAATATCAGAAATAAAAGAAGGCACAACTACAGACTCATGGACATTAAAAGAATAATATAGGAATACTATGAAGAACTCTATATTCAAAAATTTTGTAACCTAGATAAAATGGACCATTCCTTAAAAGACACAATCTGCCAAAACTCACACAAGAAGAAATAGACAAATTGAGAAGCCTTATATCTATGAAACAACAACTCATTAATTAATAAACTTCCAAAATAGAGCACCAGGCTGAAATGTATTTACAATAATTCTACCGAATATCTAAGGAAGAGATTGTGTGAATTCCTCACAATTTATTTCAGAAGTTAGAGGAAGATGATACTTCTTAACTTATTCTATGAGGCCAGCATTACTTATTCTATGAGGCTAGCATTAATAATAAAATCTAACAAAAACATTACAAAATATATATATATAGACCAATAGCCCTCATTAACATAGTGAAAAAATCCTCAACCAAATATTACCACATCAGATCAAATAATGTACAAGAGTAATTATATATCATTATCAAGTATGATTTATCCCAGTATGCAACTCTGGTTCAACATTTGAAAATTAATGCAATCCATATCAACAGACTACACAAGACGGATTACATAATCACACCAATACATGCAGAAAAAGCATTTAAAAACATGCAAAACTTATACTGGTTAAAACCTCTCAGCAAACTAGGAAGAGAGGGCACATCCTCAACTTAATAAAGAGCACTTATATAAAACCTACAGATAACATCATACTTAATGGTGAGAGGCTTGAAACTTTCTCACTAATATCAGCAACAAGGCAATAATGGACCCTCTTACTACTCTATTTTTATTATCATAATAGAAATCTTAGCTAATAATGCAAGAAAAGAAAAGAAAATGCATACAGATTTGGAGGGAATAAATGAAACAGTCTTTGCTGTTGACTTGATCATCTATGTACAAAATCTGAAAGAATCAATGAAAAACTAAAAATAATAAGTGATTATAGCAAAGTTGGAGTATACAAGGTTAATATACAAAAATCAGTATATTCTTAATATACCAGCAATGAAAAACCACTTAAAAATTAAAAACACATTACTGTTTAATACTACTACCCAAAAAAGTATACAGTTAGGTACAAATGTTTTAAAAAGTAACATATATATCTAAATGAGGAAAACTTCAAACTCTAATGAAAGAAATTAAAGGACTAAATAAATTTATAGATATTCCATGCTTATGGATAGGAAGATTAAATATTGTCAAGATTTTAGTTTTTCCAACTTGATCTATACGTTCAATGCAATCCCAATCAAAATCTCAACAAGGGATATTGTGAATATTAACAAATTGATTCTAAAGAAAATATGGAGAGGTAAAAAATCCAGAATAGTAAACACTCTGGAGATGGACAAAGTTGGAACACCGACACTATCTGACTTCCCGAATTATTATAAAGTCATAGTAATCAGGAGAATGTGGTATTGGTAAATGAATAGACAAATAGATAAATGGGACAGAATATACAGCCCCCAAATAGACCCACATAAATGGAGTCAACGCGCTTTTGACGAGTGAGTGAAGGCTGTACTACGGAGAAAAGATAGTCTTTTCAACAAATTTTGCTAACAACTGGACACCGAAAAGGAAAAAAAAAAAAAAATCGACACCAAACTTACATCCTTCACCAACATTAACTCAAATTGGATTATAAGCATAAATGTAAAATGCAACACTACAAAACTCCTAGAAGAACACAGAAGAAAACCTAGATGTCCTAGGATATGGTGATGACTTCTTTTTATATATTTAACAAAGATATAATCCATGAAAAAAATAATAGATACATTGGACTTGATTAAAATTTTTAAATTTCTTCTCTGTGAAAGTCGATGTCAAGAGAATTGGAAGATAAGCCACAGACTGGGTAAAAATTTTTACAAAAGACACATCTGATAAGAGATTATTAACCAAAATATACAAACGACACTTAAAATTCAACAAAAAGAAAAAAAAAACTGATTAGAAGTGGGCCAAAAACCAGAGCGAAGTAAACAATCAACAAAACTAAAAGGCAACCAATGGAATGGGAGAAGATATTTGCAAATAACATATCAGACAAAGGGTTAGTATCTAAAATCTATAAAGAATGTTATCAAACTCAACACCCAAAAAAACAAATAATCCAGTGAAGAAATGGGTAGAAGATAAGAACTGACACTTTTTTAAAGAAGACATCTGTATGGCTAACATACACATGAAAAGATGCTCAACATCACTCATCATCAGAGAGATACAATCAAAACCACGATGAGATACCACTGCACAACTGTCAGAATAGCTAAAATTAACAACTCAGGAAACAACAGATGTTGTTGAGGATGCAGAGAAAGGGGAACTCTTATGAACTGGTGGAGTGCAAACTGGTGCAGCCACTCAGGAAAACAGTATGGAGGTCCCTCAAAAAATGTAAAATAGAACTACCCTACAACCCAGCAATTGCACTATTAGTTGTTTATCCAAAGGATACAAAAATGATGATTCAAAGAGAGCATATGCACCCCAATGTTTATAGCGGTGTTATCAACAATAGCCAAATTATGGAAACAGCCCAAATATCCATTGACTGATGAATGGATAAAGAAGATGTGGTATATAGGGGCGCCTGGGTGGCTCAGTTGGTTAAGCATCTGACTTCAGCTCAGGTCATGATCTCGCCATCCATGAGTTCGGGCCCCACATCGGGCTCTGGGCTGACAGCTCAGAGCCTGGAGCCTGTTTTAGAATCTGTGTCTCCCTCTCTCTCTGCCCCTCCCGCACTCACGCTCTGTCTCTCTGTCTCTGAAAAATGAATAAACCTTAAAAAAAATAGAAAAAATTGTGTATATATATATATGATGAAATTTTACTCAGCAATCAAAAAGAATGAAATCTTGCCGTTTGTAACAATGTGGATGGAGGATGGAACTAGAGTGTATTGTGCTAAGCAAAATAAGTCAGTCAGAGAAATAGATACCATATGATTTCACTCATATGTGGAAGTTAAGAAACAAAACAAAGGAACATAGGGGAAGGGAAGGAACAATAAGATAAAAACAGAGAGGGAGGCAAACCATAAGAGACTCTTAAATACACAGAATAAACTTAAGGTTGTTGGAGGGGAGGTGGATATGTGTAGGGGCTAAATGGATGATGGGAGTTAAGGAGGGCACTTGTTGGGATGAGCACTTGGTGTTATACGTAAGTGATGAATCACTGGGTTCTACCCCTAAAACCAATGCTACACTATGTGTTAACTAACTTGAATTTAAATAAATATTTTTTAAATGGGCCAAAGACCCTGTATCAAAGCATATAAGGAGGTGGATGGGAGATGGACTAGATGGATGATTGGTATTAAGGAGGGCACTTGTTGTGAGGAGCATTGGGTATTGTATGTAAGTGATGAATCACTGGATTGTACTCCTGAAACCAATATTGTACTGTATGTTAACTAACTTAATTTTAAATAATTAAAAAAATAATTTATAACAATAGGTGACTTCTGGGTAAGACAGCAGAATAGGAGGGTCCTAAGGTCACCTCATCCCATGGATACAACTACATAATAGCCACATCAGTGCAAATAACCCAGAAAATGACCTGAAGACTTACATGAGTAACTCTCCACAGCTAAGTGTAGAGGCCACGTTGAAAAGAGTAAAAAGGGTGGAGACACAGTCAGGAACCAAATGGACTCCCAGGACTGTCCTCAGAAGGTAGGAATGTGGTGGACTTAGGTAGGGAAGAGGACCAGACCCCCACACCAGTCACCCTAGGCACAGTTGACCTGCATAGGGGAGAGACATTCCCAAAACATTTGGCTTTGAAAACCAGAAAGTCCTCACAATCAGTGAAGCTCAACTCCTGGAAACTTAAAAATCAGCAGCTCAGCTCTGGGAGAGCTGGAAGGGTGGGGTCCTTGCCCTTAAAGAGACATCACAGCAGACGGCCCCACTGAGATATAGCATAGAAGCAGCAATTTGAAAAATGCCTGGAGGATACAGAAAGATTTTATTTACTAATCTCAGTATCTGTGTTGGAGGGGCAGGTATCTTTGTAAGACTTACCCAAGAACAAAAGAGCTAGCAGACACCATTTACCTACACCATTCCCTAGCCTAGATACACAGAAACCTGTGGAGGCCAGGGTAGTGCCAAAACGTTCCACCAAGCTTGATAACAGTGACCTGCCCTGGCACACTTCTGCATACCTGTCCCCTCTAACATGTCTGGCCTCAGCAGGAATTGTCCCAGGTAGTTGCAGGTACCCTCCCACAGACCAATACAGACCTTGCTAGTGCCATACCTCCCAATCCCTGTGTTCTGATACAGACCTGTCCCCACCAATTGCCCTTGGCCAGAGCCCATGAAAACAGTACCAGAAGGCTGGGAGTGTGCAAATAGCCCCCAAAAGGCCATCAGCTCTACAAAGTGACTCCTACCCCAGGGAGAAGAGAATATAACCACACCCAATAGTCCAACTGCAGCCCCAGTAGTGGGATGGAAGCAATCATCAGGTCTGACTGCAGGTGCCACTCACCAATGAAAGCTCAAGAGACAGCACAGGGAAAGTGCCCTGTAGATCCATGGTATTGCATCTTTAGCAAATGCCTCATCTGACTCAACTCAAGGCCAAGGTGACCCTAGACTCACCCACTAACAACACAGGGACCAAACCCTACCAAAAATAGGCCAAGAGAGCCATTGCACATGACTAGACAAAAGGCAAACACAACTCAACTACAATAGTAGGCCACATGCAACACACATAATAGACACTCCTGAAGAGCCAGGTTTTGGTGAAAAGGGGACATTTTACCTGAAGAGAATACAAGACTTCTTCAAAAGTCCACTACTTTCAAGGGAAGGAGATGTAGTCGAAGTACTAATACATAGAAACAGAAACAGAGAGTTAGACAAAGTGGGGACACAGAAATATATCCCAAATGAAAGAACAGGAGAAAATTAGATAAGACACCTCAATAAAATGGAGATAAGTAATATGTCTGATAGAGAATTTAAAGCAATGATCATGGAGGAGCTAAGATGGCAGAGTAGAAGGACCCTAGGTTTGCCTCTTCACCTGAATACAGCTAGAGAAATATCAAATCATTCTGAATATCAAAGAAATTGATTTGAGGACTGACAGAACAAACTGCACAACTAGAAGGAGAGAAGGGACTATTTTGTAGAAGGTAGGAGGTGCAGAGATGTGGGTTGGGAAAGAAACAGATGGCAGGTACTGCAGAGGGGAAGGGAGCCCTGGTCACAGAGAAAGGTAAGAGAGGAACACACAGTGGAAATAACTAGGGGAACACTTCCCTCAAAGCCGTTGACTAGGAAAATAAAAGGAGCTGATTTTCATGAGTTTTTGCAACCAGCGAGGCTCAAAGACTGAAGTTTTAAAATTCCATGACGTGGATAATACACAGCCTTGAGGGCGAGGCAGTGCTTCTATGGAGAAGCGAGGCAGGTAACCCAGGAGCACAGCATGAACTGAGGATCACCTAAGACACACTGGGTGAGACTCTTCCCTCTTCTTGAAGCACATCTGAGAGAGGTGGCATTGTCTCTCCAGGGAGGAAAGAGCTGGTGGATGCCATTTTCCTCCCCCATCCCTCAACACAGAAGTACAGACACCTGCTGAGGTCAACTAACCCAGACACTTGCTGTTTTGTGTGCTTTGCTCCAAATTCCACACTCCTGTGCTTTGGTGTGACTACTCTTCTGGGTCAAAATTGTATCAATCCCAGTGCAGGTCCCTGCCACACCAAATCCCTAATGTTTGGAGTTTTAAAACTCAGCTGGCCATAGATGGGATAGAGCAAAATGCACTGTGCTGCTCCAGGCAGTCAAGCAACACAAACATAGAGTGTGAAAGCCATGATCTGAAAAACTCCTTGGATGCACAAGGAGAAAATATTCACTCTTCTGGGGCGGCTTTCTTGACAGCAGCAAGTGTGAGCTCTCCTCTCCAGGGACAAAGGAGATTTGGTTGGATAGCACCATTTCCCTCTCCTGTGCCTCAGCATAAATCAACATCAGTAAATAGCACAGTGCAAACACCAACTGCCTTACATTTTCACACAAAGTCCCACCACTCTGCACTCCACTGGTACTGCTTTTCTCAGTCAAGTGTGCATAAGGACAAAAGCAATGGGATTCTCCCACAAAAGACCAGCGGAAAACCCCACATGCACCATACCTACTGACAACAGAGTTCTGCAAAGATTCAGTTCTAATGGAAATAGCATCAGGTCTCTTTTAACAAGCAGAACAGAGCATACCTAGTTAAAATTCACCACACTCTGACCAAAGTTTAAACACTCCTCACTGCAGAAAAGGAAAAATTATGAATACAAGTGACCTGAGGGATGGAGCAGTCATAACACAGCAGCAGAGTGCGTGCAGCACACACTAGGGACATTTCCTGAAGCATCAGGCCCTATACAGTACATGACCTCTTCTTCGTAAAGCCATTACTCTCAGAAGCAGGAAAAATAATAGGCTTTCCTAACACACAGAAGAAGAGACCTAGAAAAAGCACCAAGATGGAGGAATTCATCCCCAAAGAAAGAACAATAAAAGATCATGGCCAGGGATCTAATTGAATCAGATATAAGTAATATACCTGGTCCAGAATTTAAAGCAACAATCATAAGGATACTAGCTGGGCTTGAGAAGACATCAGGTATATGCCTACTGAAGAGATAAAAGAGCATAAAACCAATGAGGCTGAAACGAAAAATACAATAACTGAGATTTGAAACCAAATGTATGTAATGACCACAAGGATGGAAGAAGCAGAGGGATGAAAAAGTGACATAGAAGATAGAATTATGTAAAATAATAAAGTTGAACAAAAAAGAAATCTTGGATCACAACAATGGAAGTTAACGGCTCCATCAAAGCTATTAACATAAATATATTACTAGTTCCAGAGGAAGAGAAAGAAAAGGGGGAGGAAGATTTATTTCAGGAAATTATAACTGAAAGCTTCCCTAATCTGGGTAAGGAAACAGACATCCTCTAAATTCAAGAGGCACAGAGAATTTCCATTAAAATCAACAAAGCAAGCCAACACCAAGACAGGTTGTAGTAAAATTTGGAAAATATAGAGATAAAAAAATCCTAAAAGCAGCAAGAGAAAAGACCAACTAAATTATGAGGGAAAAAAATAAAGTTAGCAGCAGAACTCTCCACAGAAAATTGCTGGGCCAGAAGGGAGTAGTATGATATATTCAATGTGCTGAATGAAAAAAAAAAAGAGTATTCTATCCAGCAAGGGTAATATGCAGAATAGAAGGAAATATAAAGAGTTTCCCAGACAAAAAGAACTAAAGGAGTTTGTAACCACTAAACCAGCCCTGCAAGAAATGTTAAAGGAGACTCTTTGAGTGGGAAAAAAAGACCAAAAGCAACAAAGACTAGAAAGGAACAGAGAAAATCTCCAGAAACTATGAAAAACAAGTAATAAAATGGCACTAAATTCATATCTATCAAAAATTACCCTGAATGTAAACAGACTAAATGCTCCAATCAAATAACACAGGGTGTCAGAATGGATAAAAAAACGACACCTTTACATGCTGCCTACAAAGACTGATTTTAGACCCAAAGACGCCTGCAGATTGAAAGTGAAGGAATGGTGAAACATGTACCACGCAAATGGATGTCAAAAGAAAGCCATAGTAACAATACTTATGTCAGAAAAGCTATTAATGTATTATTAGATTCAGTTTGCTAGTATCTTGTTGAGAATTTTTGCAGCCATGTTCATCAGGGAAATTGGCCTGTAAAGAATTATTCACCACAATCAAGTGGGATATATTCCTGAGATGTAAGGCTGGATCAACATTTGCAAATCGATCAATGTGATACATCACATTAATATAAGAATGGATAAGAACCATATGACCCTGTCAATAGATGCAGAAAAAGCATTTGACACAATACAACATCCTTTCTTAATAAAAACATTCAAGAAAGTAGGGATAGAGGGAATATTCCTCAATATTGCAAAAGTCATATATGAAAGACCCACAGCTAGTATCATCCTCAATGGGGAAAGACTGAGAGCTTTCCCCCTCAGGTCAGGAACACGACAGGGATGTCCAGTCTCACTTTGGTGTTTAACAGAGTGTTGGAAGTACTAGCCTAAGTAATCAGACAACAAAAAGAAATAAAAGGCATCCAAGTCAACCAGGAAGAAGTCAAACTTTCAGTCTTTGCAGATGACATGATACTTTACATGGAAAACCGAAAAGACTACACCAAAAGACTTCTAGAGATGATATATGAATTCAGCAAAGTGCCAGAATATAAAATCAGTGTACAGAAATAGATTGCATTTCTATACAGCAATAATGCAGCAAAAAGAACAAAGATATCAAGGGACCAATCCCATTTACAATTGCACCAAAAACCATAAGATACCTAGGAATAAATCTAACCAAAGAGGTTAAAAGATCTGTACACTGAAAACTATAGAAAATGTATGAAAGAAATTAAAGAAGACACAACAAATGGAAAAACATTCTATGCTCATGTATTAGAAGAACAAATATTAAAATGTCTATACAACCCAAAGCAATCTACATATACAATGCAATCCCTATTAAAATAACACCAGCATTCTTCACAGAGCTAGGACAAACAATTCTAAAACAGGTATGGAACCAGAAAAGAGTCTGAATAGCCAAAGTAATGTTGGAAAAGAAAACCACTATGTGGATGGAACTGGAGGGTATTATGCTGAATGAAATTAGTCGGTCAGAGAAAGACAAAAATCATATGACTTCACTCATATGAGGACTTTAAGAGACAAAACAGATGAACATAAGGGAAGGGAATCAAAAATAATATAAAAACAGGGAGGGGGACAAAACAGAAGAGACTCATAAATATGGAGAACAAACTGAGAGTTACGGGAGGGGTTGTGGGAGGGTGGTTGGGCTAAATGGGTAAGGGGCACCAAGGAATCTACTCCTGAAATCATTGTTGCACTATATGCTAACTAATTTGGATGTAAATTTAAAAATAAATAAATAAAACAAGTTAATAAAAATAAAAAAGAAAGAAAACCAAAGCCAGAGGCATCACAATTCCAGATGTTAAGCTGTATTATGAAGCTATAATCATCAAGACAGTATAGTATTGGCACAAAAACAGACACATAGATCAATGGAATAGAAGAGAGAACCCAGAAATAAACCCACAAATGTATGGCCAACTAATCTTAGACAAAGCTGGAAAGAATATCCAATGGAAAAAAGACAGTCTTTTTAGCAAATGGTGCTGGGAAAACTGGACAGCAACATGCAGAAGAATGAACCTGGATCACTTTCTTACAATGTACACAAAAGTCAACTCAAAATGGATGAAAGACTTAAGTGTAAGACAGGAAATTATCAAAATCCTACAGAAGAAAACAGACAGCAACCTCTTTGACCTTGACCACAGCAATTTCTTACTAGACCTGCCTCTGGAGGCAAGGGAAAATAAGCAAAAATGAACTATTGAGACCTCATCAAGATAAAAAGCTTCACTACCACAAAAAAACAATGGACAAAACTAAAAGGCAGCTAACAGAATGAGAGAAGATATTTGCACATGACATATCAAATAAAGGGTTAGTATCCAAAATACATAAGGAACTTATAAAAGTCAAAACCCAAAAAAACCCAAATAATCTAGTTAAAAAATGGACAGAAGACATACATAGACATTTTTCCAAAGAAGACATATGGATGGCTAACAGACACATGAAAAGATGCTGAGCATCACTCATCATCAGGACAAGACAAATCAAAACCACAATGACAGACCACCTCACACCTGTCAGAATGACTAAAATTAACACCACAGGAAAAATAGGTGTTGGCAAGTATACAGAAAATGGGGATTCCTCTTACACTCTTTGTGAGAGTGCTATCTGGTGCTGTCACTCTGGAAAACAGTATGGAGTTTCTTCAAAAATTTAAATATATTCATACCTACTACTATCCAACAATTGAACCGCTAGGCATTTAGGATACAAAAATACTGACTCAAAAGGATACACGTACCCCAATGTTTATAGCAGCATTATCAACAATACCCAAAGTATGGAAAGAGCCCAAATGTATATCAGTTGATGGGTGGATAAAGATGTTGTGGTGTGTGTGTGTATATGTATATATATATACATATATTCAATGGAATACTAGTCTTACAAAATAATGAAATATTGCCATATGCAATGACACGGATGCAGGTCGAGAGTATAGTAAGTCAGAGAAAGACAAATACCATACGATTTCACTCATATGTGAAATGTAGGAAATGTAACAGATGAACATAGGGGGAAAAAAGAGAGAGGGAAGCCATAGAACAGACCATTACCTAAAAAAAAACAAACTAAGAGTTGCTGGATGGGAGCTTTTAAGGGGGATGGGTTAAATTGGTGATGGGTTTTGAAGAGGGGACTTGTGATGAGACCTGAGTGTTATATGTAAATAATGAATCACTAAGTACTGATTGCATTACATGCAACTAATATTGCACTATATGTTAACTAACTAGATTTTAAATAAAAGCTTGAATGGAAAAAAGAACATAAAGCAATGTCATAAAAACAGTTACTTGACCAGAGAAAAGAGTGTAGGATCTCAGTGAGACCCTCAAGAGATAGAAAACATAAAAAATGGCCAATCCGAGATGAAGAACACAATAACAGAAATTAAAAATACCCTAGAGGGCATAAATAGTAGACTAGAGGAAACACAAGAATACATTAGTGTCCTGAAAAGCAGAGTTATGGAAAGCAATCAAGCTGAGCAGGAGTGAGAGAAAAAAAAAAGAAATTAAAATAGACTAAGGGAAATCAGAACACTATCAACCATAGTCACATTCACATAACAAGGATATCACAAGGAGAAGAGAGAGAGAGAAGTGGGCAGAAAATATATTTTAATAAATATAGCTGAAAACTTCCCAAATCTGGAAAGAATATAAGAATACAGATCTAGAAAGCACAAACATCCCCAACAAAATCAGCCCAAGGAGGTCCATACCAAGACACATAGTAATTAAAATGGCAAAAAGTAGTGATAGAGACAGAATATTAAAAGCAGAAAGAAAACAGAAAAATGTTATATACAAGGGAAACCCCATAAGGCTATCAGCTGATTTTTCAGCAGAAACATGGCAGGCCAGAAGGAAGTGGTATCATATATTCAAAATTCTTAAAGAAAAATCTTGCAAACAAGAATATTCTATCAGCAGGACTGTTATTCAGAATAGAAGGAGAGGTAAAGAGTTTCCCAGACATAAAAAAAAAATTAACAGAATTCATAACCACTAAAGAGGTCCTACAAGAAATGTTAAAGAGGGCACCTTAAATGGAAAGGAAAGACAATAAGTAGGAGAAAAAAATAGGAAGCACAAGAACAATAAATTAAGTATGTTTATAAAAATCTGTCAAGGGATTCACAAAATAAAAGGACATTAAGTATGACACCATATACCCAAAATGTAGGACAGGGCAGAGAGTGGTAAAGAATGGGTTCAGGGGCACTTAGGTGTCTGTCGGTTGAGCATCCAGCTCTTGGTTTGGGCTCAGGTCATGATTCACAGTTAGTGGGTTTGAGCCTCACATCAGGCTCTGTGCTGACAGCACAGAACCAGCTTGGAATTCTCTCTCTCCCTCTCTCTCTGCCCCTACCCTGCTCACATGCAAATGTGCTTTCACTCTCTTTTTCAAAATAAATAAATAAACTTAAAAAAAGAAGGTGTTCAAACTCAAGCAACTACCAACTTAATATAAACTGCTATATGCATAAGATGATATATATAAACCTAATAGTAACCACAAATCAAAAATGGATAATATGCAAAAAATAAAGAGAAAGAAATCCAAGTATATCACTAAGGAAAGCCAGCAAACTGTGACAGAAGAGAGGAAGAGAAGAAAAGAGCAGACAAGATCTAAAAAAACAACCCTAAAAAGTAAGAAAATGGCAAAAGGTCAATATTAATAGTTACTTTGAACATAAATGGACTAAATGCTCCAATCTAGGCATGGGGTGACAGAATGTATAAAAAAGCAAGGCCTGTCTGTATGCTGCCTGCAGGAGAATAATTTCAGACCTAATGACATGAAGATTGAAAGTGAAGAGATGGAAACTATCATGCAAATGGAAAAGAGAACGAAGCTGTGGTAGTGATACTTATATTGGACAAAATACACTTTAAAACAAAGATCGTAACAAGAGACTACGAAGGATGCTGCATAATCATAAACAAAACAAAACAACAAGAAAATAAAATAACTGTAAATATTTTTGAACCCAACATGCAAGCACCCAAATACATAAAACAGCTAATAACAAACATTAAAAAGTAATTGATGGTGGGGCGCCTGGGTGGCGCAGTCAGTTAAGCGTCCGACTTCAGCCAGGTCACGATCTCGCAGTCCGTGAGTTCGAGCCCCGCGTCAGGCTCTGGGCTGATGGCTCAGAGCCTGGAGCCTGTTTCCGATTCTGTGTCTCCCTCTCTCTCTGCCCCTCCCCCGTTCATGCTCTGTCTCTCTCTGTCCCAAAAATAAATAAACGTTGAAAAAAAATTAAAAAAAAAAAAAGTAATTGATGGTAATACAATTATAGTAGGGGAATTTAACACTTCACTTACATCAATGAATAGGTCATCCAAACAGAAAATCAACGAGGTATCAGTGGCTTTGAATGACACATTGGACTGGATAGATCTGACAGGTATATACACAACATTCCATCCTAAAATAGCAGAATATACTTTCATTTCAAATGCACATGGAACATTCTCCAGAATAGACACATATTAAGCCACAAAAAAGTCTCAAGTAATTAAAAAAATTTTGAGGTCATGCCATGCTTGTTTGATGACCACAAAACTATGAATCTAGAAATTAATCATAAGAAAATATGTGGAAAGTACACAAATACATGGAAGTTAAATATCGCGCTACTAAACAATGAATGGGTCAAATACAAAATCAGCGAGGAAATAAAAAATACAGGGTAACAAATGAAAACACAGTGGTAAAAAATCTACAGGATGCAGCACAAGGTGTCCTAAGATGGCAGTTTATTGCAATACAGGCCTATCTCAAGAAGTAAGAAAAAGCTCACATAAGGAACCAAACTATATCTAAATGAGCTAAAGAAGAAGACAAAACCCAAAACCAGTAGAAGAAAGTAAATAATAAAAATTAGAGCAGAAATAAACAATATAGAAACTAAAAAACAATAGAGCAGAGCAATAAAACCAGGAACTGGTTCTTTAAAAACAATAAAATTGATACTTTAGTCAAACACATCAAAAGAAAAAAGAGAGTGGACTCAAATAAATAAAATCAGAAATCAAAGAGGGCAAGTAACAACCAACACCATAGAAATACAAAAGATTTTAAGAGAAATTTATGAAAAATTATATGTCAACAAATTGGACAACTTAGATGAAATGAAAAAAGTCCTAGAAACGTATAACCTACCAACACTGAGTCAGTAAGAAATAGAAAATTTGACCACACCTATTACCAGCAAGGAGATTGAATCAGTAATCCAAAAACTCCTAACAAACAAAAATCAAGGAACAGATGGCTTAACATGTGAATTCTATCAAACATTTAAAGAAGAGTAAATACTTATTCTTCTCAAACTATTCCAAAAAGTAGAAGAGGAAGGAAAACTTCCAAATTCATTCTATGAGGCCAAAACCAAGAAAAGAAACCACACAAAAAGAGAACTATTGACTAATATCTCTGGTAAACATAGATGTAAAAATATTCAACAAAATATTAGCAAATAGAATGCAACAACATGTTAAAAAAGTATTCACCATGACCAAGGGGGATTTATTTCTAGAATGCAAGTGTGGTTCAGTATTTGCAAATTAATCAACATGCTACATCACCTCAACAAGAGAAAGTTAAAAACTATATGACCATTTCAAAAGATGCAGAAAAAGAATTTGACAAATTATAACATTTAGATAATAAAAGACTTCAACAGAATAGTTGTAGAGGGAACATATCTCAATAGAATAAAGGTCATATATGAAAACCCCACAACTAATGACAGTTACTGTTGAAACTGAGATATTTTCCCCTAAAATCAGCAACAAGGCAAGGATGTCGTTTCTCACCAGTTTTATTCAATTTGGTACTGGAAGTCCTACCCACAGCAATCAGATAAAACAAAGAAATAAAAGGAATTTGAATTGGTAAAAAAGAAGTAAAACTTTCACTATTTCCAGATGACATGATATTATATATAGGCAATCCCAAAGACTCCACCAAAAAATTACTAGAATTGATAGTGAATTTTATATAGTCACAATTTACAAAATCAATATACAGAAATCTGTTCTATTTTTATACATTAATAATGGAGCAGCAGAAAGAGAAATTAATAAATGAAACCATTTACAATTGCATCAAAAATGATAATATACTTAGGGATAAACTTAGCAAAGGAGGTGAAAAACCTGGGGTGTGAAAACTATAAAAAATTGATGGAAGAAATTGAAGAAGGCACACACAAAAAATGGAAAGACATTCTATGCTCATGCATTGGAAGAACAAATAGTGTTAAATGTCTATACTACCCCAAATAATCACATGTTTAATGCAATCTTTATAAAAACACTACCAGCATACTTACATCCATACTTACATATGGTTAACAGAGGGGAGATGGGCGAGGGGCAGTTAAAATGGGCAATGGGGAGTAAAAAGTGCAGTTGTCCTGATGAACACTGGGTGATGTACAGAATTGTTGAGTCACTGTCCTATACACCAGAAACTAATATGACACTGTATGTTAACTGTACTGGAACCAGAACCAGAAGAAAAAAAAAAACTAAACCCAAACCTAACAGAAAGAAAAAAAAATAATAAATTTTAGAACAGATATAAATAAAACAGAAGATAGTAAAACAATAAAGAAAAAAATGAAATGCAGAGTTAGTTTTCCAAAAAGATCAATAAAATTGACAAATGTTTAGGTACATTGACAAAAAACAGAGATAACTGAATTTTAAAAACATAAAGGTAAACTGACATCACAACTGAATTTACAGAAATAGAAAAGCAGGGGCGCCTGGGTGGCGCAGTCGGTTAAGCGTCCGACTTCAGCCAGGTCACGATCTCGCAGTCCGTGAGTTCGAGCCCCGCGTCAGGCTCTGGGCTGATGGCTCAGAGCCTGGAGCCTGTTTCCGATTCTGTGTCTCCCTCTCTCTCTGCCCCTCCCCCGTTCATGCTCTGTCTCTCTCTGTCCCAAAAATAAATAAATAAATAAATAAACAAACGTTGAAATAGAAAAGCATACTACAAACAATTGTACCCTAAGAAATTGAATATCTGGATAAAATGGATTAATGTCTAGAAACATACGAAAAGCACTGTTTGTGGGAATGCAAACCGGTGTAGCCACTCTGTAAAATAGCATGGAGGATCTGCAAAAAATTAAAAACAGATCTACTCTACAATCCAGCAATTGCACTATAGGATTTATCAAATGGATGCAAAAATGCTGATTGAAAGGGGCACATGCACCCTAATGTTTATAGCAGAGTTATCAACAATTGCAAAACTATGGAAAGAGCCCAAATGTCCATTGACTGATGAATGTATAAAGAAGATGTGGTATATGTGGTATATATATATATATATATATATATATATATACACACACACACATATATATACACTACTCGACTATGAAAAAGAATGAAGTCTTGCCATTTGCAACAACGTGGATGGAAGTAGAGGGTTATGAGTCTGTCAAATTTTCTACTTCTTCCTGTTTCAGTTTTTATAGTGTATGTATTTCTTTTTAATTAATTTTTAAACTTTTTTGAGAGGGGGAGGGGCAGAAAGAGAGGGAGACACAGAATCTGTGCTGAGTTGTCAGCACAGAGCCCGACGTGGAGCTTGAATTCATGAATCGCGAGATCATGACCTGAGCCCAAATTGGATGCCCAACCGACTGCGCCACCCAGGCGTCCCGATAGTTTATGTGTTTGTAATTGTCCAATTTGTTGGCATATAGTTGCTCATCTTATAATTGTTTGTACTTCTGCAGTCTTGGTTGTTATCTCTCTTCTGTCACTGGTGATTTTTATTTATTTGGGTCTTTCACTGTTTCTTTTTGGTAAGTCCTATTAGGGGTTTATCATTTTTGTTAATTCTTTCAAAGAACCAGCTCCAGATTTCATTGATATATCTACTGGTTTCTTTTTAATTTTATAACATTTATTGCTGTTTTAGTCTTTATCATTTCCCTTCTTTTGCTGGTTTTAGGCTTTATTTGCTGGGGTTTTTTTCCAGTTCCTTAAAGTGTAAGGTTGTGCATTTGAAACTTTTTTTCCTTCTTTAGGAAGGCCCAGAGTGCTATATACTTCCCTTTTATGACTGCCTTTGCTATATCCCTATGGTTTGGGACTGTGATGTTTTCATTTTCATCAGCTTCCATGTATTTTTTAAAATTTCTTTAATTTCTTCATTACCCCATTCTTTCTTTAGTAGGATATTCTTTAATCTCCATGTATTGGTTGTCTTTCCAATACTTTTCTTGTCATTGACTTCGAGTTTTATAGCATTTGGTCTTAAGATATGCATGGTATGATCTCAATCTTTCTGTACTGGTTGAGGCCTGATTTGTGACCCAGTATGTGATCTATTCTGGAGAATGTTCCATATGCACTTGAAAAGAATGTGTGTTCTTCTGTTTTGGGATGAAATGCTCTGACTATATCTGTTAAGTTATCTGGTTCAGTGTGTCATTCAAAGCCATTGTTTCCTTATTGATTTTCTGCTTAGATGATCTGTCCATTGATGTAAATGGGGTGTTAATGTCCCCTACTATTATTGTATTAATATCAATGAGTTTCTTTATGTTTGTGATTAATTGATTTATGTATTTGGCTCTTCCCAGTTGGAGGCATAAATATTTGCAATTATTATATATTCTTGTTGGATAGGCTATATTATGATATAGTGCCCTTCTTCATATCTTATTATAGTCTTTGTTTTAAAATCTAGTTTGTCTGATCATAGTATAGCTATTCCAGTTTTCTTTTGATGTTGATTAGCATGGTAACTGGTTCTCTGCCCCCTCACTTACAATTTGGAGGTCTCTTTGGATCTAAAATGTGTCTCTTGTAAGCAGTATATAAGTAGTCCTTGTTTTTTTTTTTTTGTTTTTTTTTTTTTTATCCATTCTGACACCTACGTCTTAGGATTCAAGCATTTAATCCACTCAGTAATTATTCATAGATATGAATTCAGTGTATTGTATTACTTGTTAAGTTGCTGTTCCTGTAGATTGTCTCTGTTCCTTTCTACTCTTTGTTGCTTTTGGTCTTTATTTCCTGTTCAAAGGATCCCCTTTAATAATTCTTGCAGAGCTGGTTTACTGTTACAAACTCCTTTATCTTTTGCTTTTTTTGGACACTCTTGACCTCTTCTATTCTCTAGGGAAAACTTGCTGCATAAACTATTCTTCGCTGCATATTTTTCCCATTGAACACATTAAATATATTATACAACTCACTTCTGGCCTGCCATGTTTCTGTGGATAGGTCTGCTTCCAACTTTATGTGTCCACCCTTGTAGGTTAAGGACCTTTTGTCCATACCTGTTTTCAAAATTCTCTATCTTTGTATTTTTCAAGTTTCATTATGATATATCTTGGTGTTAATCTGTTTTTGTTGATTTTTAGAGCAGTTCTGTTTCTCTTGGGCATGAATGCCTCTTCCCTTCCCAAGATTATGGAGGTTCTCAGCTATAATTGTTCAAATAACTTTCTGCCACTTTCTTCTGCTCGTCTTCTTCTGGGACTCCTATGATTTGTATATTATTGCACTTTAGATTTGCTGAATTCCCTAACTCTATATTTGTGATCTAATAGTTTTCTTTCCTTTTCCTTTTCAGATTCATTATTTTCTATAATTTTCTTTTCTATATCAACTATTTGATCCTTTGCTTCTTCCATCCTCATTGTAATTACATCTAGTTGGTTTTGCATCTTTGTTAAAGCATTTTTATTTTGGCCTGACTAGTTTTTAGGTCTTTGATCTCTGCAGCAAGGGTTTCTCTGGTATCTTCTATGCTCCTTTTCAAGCCGAGGTAGTATTCTTATGATAGTTTTTCTAAATTCCTGTTCAGATACATTACTTATATCTGTTTTGAGCAAATCTCTGGGTGTGATTTCTTCTTGATATTTCATTTGTGAGAATTCCTCTGTCTTGTCATTTTGTCTAGTCAATAAATTTCATATATATATAAAAAAGGAAGGAGTTATACACTTTCCGGGGTCTGGCACTTCAGGAAATGTTTCTGGGGTATACTGTGTGCACTCTGTTGTTGTGATTTGGCTGCTCTTTACCCCTGGTCAGTCCTCTGCATATTTCCTCATTGCTTACAGTGGGGAGTGTTTGGACCTTTAATAAGTGTGTTTTGATTTGTTTTCTTTAAATAAGCCTGATTAAAAAAAAAAAAGCCTTATCCAAAAAAAAGAGAAGAGGTAAAGGAAAAACAGCACCAAAAAAGCCAAACACATAGAGAAGCAAAAAACTATAAGCTTGGTTCCAAAGCAAAATAAAGAAAAAGGAAAGAAGAGGAGGAGGAGGAGGAGGAAGGAGAAGGAGAAGAAGGAGAAGGAAAGAAAGAAAGAAAGAAGAAAGAAAGAAAGAAAGAAAGAAAGAGCTTGTTTAAAAAAATGAGTAAGGAAATAAAAAGAACAAATGAATGAACAAAACAAAACAAAACAAAACAAAAAAAACCTAAGTCTCATTTTTAAAAAATGCCTGGTACTATTTCCACCAGAACTAAGATGTGAAGCTGTTGCTCTGGAGCACTGTATGATCAGTAGACTAGGTGCACGCAGGAATCCCTGTGTCTGTTCTCTGGGGGAGAGGTCCACTGCGCTGGTTCACAGTCAGACCTGTCCTAATAAAGTTGCCCCTGGGGAGCCTGGGTGGCTCAGTCGGTTAAGCGGCCGACTTCGGCTCAGGTCATGATCTCACGGTCCGTGGGTTCGAGCCCCGTGTCAGGCTCTGTGCTGAAAGCTCAGAGCCTGGAGCCTGTTTCAGATTCTGTGTCTCCCTCTCTCTGACCCTCCCCCATTCACGCTCTGTCTCTCTCTGTCTCAAAAATAAATAAATGTTAAAAAAAAATTAAAAAAAAAAGTTGCCCCTGCAAAGTGCAGGGCAGTGGGTTTGGTGTAGTGGCTCCAGCATCGACTGGGGGTCACTGTGTTACTCACTGAAGCCCGACCATGCTGATGGGCAGGAGGAGATGGCATCACCAGCTCTCACATCCCTGGGTAGGGGAGCCAGTGCCCACTGCCGTTCACGTAGCCCTCACAAACAATCTCGCCTCCTGTGTCCCAGGCTGCCATCAGATCCTTGCTCTCAACCCTTCTGTGCCCAGGTAATCAACATTCTTGGCACCACATGTCTCCTATGATATATCTTTAGCATACACTGGGATTCAAAACTCCAAATATTAAAGCACCCAGCAAAGCACAGACACACTCTCCTCTCCCCTCTCCATAGGAGATCCTCACAGCATTGCATATGGCGCCATTCTGTCCCAGAAAAGCAGTCCCACAGCTGGACAGGTGTCTAGAGTTTATGGTGAAACACAGCAAAATATGTGACCATTTTATCCACCCTCTGTATGCACCTCTGTCGCCTGCTGTTGAATTGGTGTTCAAAGGTGCTAGCCAGGTCTTTTGTCCTTGGAGAGGCAATATTCCTTCTTCCAAATTCACTTAGGAAAGGAGAATTTTCTCTCCCAGTGAGACCCAAGGAATCCCCACACCTCCACTATCTGCTCCTTAACCTCCCCTTCTTCTCTCCAGGAGCATCACCACCCACCTGAGTCTTCTCCAACAAATGATGCAGGATTCCAAACGCTCATAATTTCAGCTCCACTGATTGCAAAAACTTGTCATATTCAGCTCCTCATGATTCCCCCATCAATGGTTTTGATTTTCTTGCTCAAACCCAATGCACTACTGTTGTTCCTCCTCTCTCTTTCTCTCCAAGAAAAAGGCTTCCACCCCACTGTGGCGCTGCAGTGTTTTTGTCCCCCAAATCCCAATCTGCACGTTCTCTCCCTCAAATTATCCAAATTGTTATCTTAATCCTCAGATTGATTTCCTAGGTGTTCAAATGATTTGATGTTGATCTAGCTGTGCTTGAGGGAGGAGACTAGCCCAGAGTCCTGCTACTGCACTGCCAACTTAACGCCAGAAACTGGAAACACCTTCCTTTATTTACTTCCTATTTCCTCACCTTTGATCATACAATTTTCCCTTAAATCCTTTATTCCTGTCTTCCTGACAATTCAAATCATGCCTTTATATAAAAACCAGCTCAAACCTTCTATTCCCTAGTAAGATAGCTTAAATTCATAAGCCTGCAATAATCTTTTTCTCCTGCATCCTCTCTGGACCTTCTGCAGCATTTATGATTTGCTGCATTCACATATTAGTTTTTATAGAACATTTATGGTGTCTCTAATAATGTTATTCAGGACAGAAATTTAAAAAAAAACTTCCGTGACAGAATGTCAGATTTATTCAAAGATGTTTACCACATTCCTTACTGTGTTCTGTATATTATGCTAGACATTGTGAGAAACACAGCAAATAGCATGATGCCATTCTTGTCCTTAGAAGATTATAGTAAAGAGAAAGCATTTCTTCACATATATATATATATATACATACATACACACATATACATACACATGTATATATATGTGTGTATATGTATATGTATAATTTTTTATACAGGTTTTTTTCTATTCTTTTTCCTTCTTTTCTTCTGCTTTTTTTCTTCTTTTGGTTTCTTTATCTTTCCTTGGACCCAGCATTATAGCTTTTTGATTCTCTGTTTGGTTGTCTTTTCTCCCCCTTTCATTTTTCTCTTTTTATGGAATAAGGCTTCCCCCTCCCTTTTTTCCAGGGTTACATCAACAAAAAAATCAAAGCACACATAGTTAAAAGTCAAAACACTCCACCACTGAAAGCAAGGAGGAGCTCTGCAAAGGACAGACCAGTTGGATAGAGCAGCCAAAACGCAACATCAGAGTGCACACAACGTACACCAAAAACACTTGCTGGAATGTCAGGCCCTGGACAGTGTATGACTCCTTTTTAATATAGTAGTACTATAAGATGCATGAAACATAACATGCGTTAAAAACACACAAAAGACAGAAACTTAGCCAAAACGACAAGACTGAGGAATTCTCCCCAAAAGAAAGGTCAAGAAGAAATCACAGCTAGATACATGCTCAAAACAGATATAAACTATATATCTGAAAAAGAATTAGAACAAAAGTCATGAGACTACTAGCTGGACTTGAAAATATCATAGAAGACACCAGAGAAACCCTGGATGTAGAGATCAAATACTTAAGAACTAGTCAGGATGAATTTTAAAATGTTATAGCTGACATGCAAAACAAACTAGATACAGTGACAGTGAGGATGGAAGAAGCAAGGGAGATGATAGGTAAAATAGAAGATAAAATTATGTAAAATAATGAAAAGGAAAAGAAAATTACTAGGTCACTAGGGAAGAATTACATAACTATGTGATTCCATGAAATGAAACACCTATATCACAGGAGTCCCAGAAGAAGAAAAGCATGACAAGGGGGCAGGTTTATTTCAGCAAATTATAACTGAGAACTTCCCTAATCTGAGGATGGAAACAGACATCCAAGTCCAAGAGGCACAGAGAAATCATGTGCCTTCAAAATCAACACAAAACAGGTCAACAGCACATCATATCATAGTGAAACTTGCAAAATACAAAGATAAAGAGAGATTTCTGAAACCAGCTAGAGACAAAATGTCCTTAACTTTCAAGGGTAGACACATAAGGTTAATAGAAGACCTGTTCACTGAAACTTGCCAGGCCAGAAGGGAATGGCAGGAAATATTCAATGTGCTGAAGAGGAAAATTATGTAGCCGAGAATCCTTTATCCAGTGAGACTGTCATTCAGAAAAGGAGAGATAAAGACTTTGCTAGAAAAACAAAAACTAAATTAGTTCATGACCACTAAACCATCCCTGCAAGAAATTCTAAGGTGACTCTGTGAGTGGAAAACAGCAGAGACTACAAAGGACCAGAGAACATTACCAGAAACATGAAATCTACACATAACACAATGACACTAAATTCGTATCTTTCAGTAATCACTCTCAATGTAAATGGAGTAAATGATCCAATCAAAAGATATAGGGTTTATGAATGGATTAAAGAACAAGATCCAACGATATGCTGCCCACAGGAGACCCATTATAGACCTGAGGACACCTGCAGATTGAAAGTTAGAGAACCATCTATCATGCTAATGGACATCAAAAGAAAGCTGCAGTGTTTGTACTTATACCAGAAAAACTATATTTTAAAACAAAGAATAACAAGAGATTGACATTATATCATAACTTAGGGGTCTATCTATCAAGAAGAGCTAACAATTGTAAATATTTAGGCTCCCAACTTGAAGGCCCAATTATACAAACCAATTAATAACAAATATAAACAAACTCATTAATAACAATACAATTATTGTAAGAGACTATAATACTCCACTTCAAGCAATGGGAAGATCCTGTAAACAGAAAATCAACAAAGAAGCAATGGCTCTGAATGACACACTGGACCAGATGGACTTTACAGATGTATTCAGAATATTTCATCATAAAGCAGCAGAATACACATTCTTCTCAACTGCACATGTAACATTCTCCAAAATATATCACATATTGGGTCACAAATTTTCCATCCACAGGTACAGAAAGATCGAGATCATACTATGCATATTTTCAGATCACAGCACTATGAAACTTGAAATCAACCACTAAAAAATTTGGAAAGTCCGCAAATACATGGGGTTAAAGAACATCCTGCTAAAAGGGGTTAACCAGGAAGTTAAAGAACAAATTAAAAAATAGATGGATTCAAATGAAAATGAAAACATGACAGTCCGAACCCTTTGGGATGTGGCAAAGGCAGTCCTAAGAAGAAAATGATTTGCAATTCAGGCCTATCTCAAGAAGCAAGAAAGATCCCAAATACACAACCTACCCTTACACCTAAAGGAGCTACAAAAGGAGCAGCCAATAAAGCCTAAAACCAGTAGAAGATGAGAAATAATAAAGATTAGAGGAGAAAAAAATGATATAGAATACAAAACATTAGAACAGATCAATGAAACTAAGAGCTGATTTTTTGCAAGACTAAACAAATTGATAACCCCTAGCCATATTTCTCAAAAGGAAAAGAGAGAGGACCTATATAAATAAAATTACAAATGAAAGAGGAGAGATCACAACCAATGCCACAGAAATAAAAAAAAAATATATAGGAGAATACAATGAAAATTTTATGCCAACAAACTGGGCAATCTGGAAGAAATGGACAAATTCCTAGACACACTAACAAAACTCAAACAGGAAGAAATAGAAAAATTGAATAGGCCCATTGCAAGAAAATTAATTGAATTATCAAAAATCTCCAAAACTTAAGAGTCCTTGGCCACATGGTTTCCCAGGGGAATTCTACCAGTCATTTAAACAAGAGTAAATACCTATTCTCTTCAAACTTCTCCAAAAAAATAAAATCGAAGTAAAGCTTCCGAACTCACTCTATGAAACCAGCATTACCTTAGTTTCAAAACCAGAAGACCCACTAAAAAGGAGAGCTACAGGCCAATATCCCTGATGGACCTCATTGCAAAAATTCCCAAAAAGATAATAGTAAATCAAATTCAACAGTACATTAAAAGAATAATTCACCATGATCAAGTGGGATTTGTTCCTGGGCTGCAGGGCTGCTTCGATATTCACAAATCAATCAACGTGATATGCCAAATTAATAAAATGAAGGATAAGAACCATATGATCCTTTCAATAGATGCAGAAAAAGCATTTGACAAAATACAACAACTTTTATTGATAAAAACACTCAAGAAAGTAGAGAGAGGGAATATACCTCAACATCATAAAAGCCATATATGAAAGCCCCACAGCTAATATCCTCCTCAGTGGGGAAAAACTGACAGCTTTCTCCCTAAGATCAGTAACACGACAGGGATGTCCACTCTCTCAATTGTTGTTCTACATAGTACTGGAAGTCCTAGCCTCAGCAATCAGACAACCAAAACTAATAATAAGCATCCAAATTAACAAAAAAAAATATCCAAAATTTCACTCTTCACAGATGACATGATACTCTCTATGTAAAACCCAAAAGACTCCACCTAAAAACTACTAGAGCTGATACATGAATTCAGCGAAGTCCCAAGACATAAAATCAATCTACAGAAATCGACTGCATTTCTACACACCAATAATGTAGCAGAAAGAAAAACATATTAAGGAATTGATCCCATTTACAATTGTATCAAAAACCATAAGATGCCTAGGAATAAACCTAACCAAAGAGGTAATAAAGCTATAATGCTGAAAACTATAAAAATCTTATGAAAGAAACTGAAGAAGACACAGCAAATGGAAAAAAAATCCATGCTCATGGATGGGAAATACAAAATTATTAAAATCTTGATACTTTCCAAAACAATCTACACATTTATTGCAATGTCTATCAAAATAACACCAGCATTCTTCACAGAGCTAGAACAAACAATCAGAAAATCTGTATGGAGTCAGAAAAGACCCTGAATAGCCAAAGTAAGGTTGAAAAAGAAAACCAAAGCTGGAGGCATCACAATTCCAGACTTCAAGTTGTATTACAAAGCTGTAATCATCATGACAGTATGGTACTGACACAAAAACAGACACATAGATCAACGGAATAGAAGAGAGAACCCAGAATTGGACCCACAAATATATGGCAAAGTAATCTTTGACAAAGCAGGGAAGAGTATCTAATGGAAGAAAATGACAGTGTCTTCAGAAAATTGTGCTGGGGAAATTGGATAACAACATGCAGATGGATGAACCCGGACCACTTTCTTATACCATACACAAAAATAAATTCAAAATGGATGAAAGACCTAAATGTGAGAAAGGAAACCATCAAAATCCTACAGGAGAAAACAGGCAGCACCCACTTTGACTTTACATGTCTCTGGAGGCAAGGGAAATAAAAGCAAAAATGAACTATTGGAACCTCATCAAGAAAAAAAGCTGCACTGCAAAGGAAACAATCAACAAAACTAAAAGTCAATGGGCAGAATGGAAGAAGATATTTGCAAATGACAAATTGGATAAAGGATTCGTATCCAAAATCTATAAAGAACTTATCAAACTCCACATCCAAGAAACAAATATTCCAGTGAGTAAATGGGCAGAATATATGAATAGACACTTTTCCAAAGACTTCCAGATGGCTAACACACACGTGAAAAGATGCTCAACTTCACGCACCATGAGGGAAATAAAAATCAAAACCACAATGAGATATCACCTCACACTTGTCAGGATGGCTAAAATTAACAACTCAGGAAACAAGAGATGTTGGTAAGGATGTGGAAAAAGGAGAAGACTTTTGCACTGTTTATGGGAATGCAAACTGGTGCAACCACTCTGGAGAACAATGTGAAGGTTCCTCCAAAAATTAAAAATGGAAATACCCTATGACCAGCAATTGCACTATGTACCCAAAGATAAAAAATGTTGATTCTAAGGGTCACATGCACCCCAATGTATATGGCAGTGAAATCAACAATAGCAAAATTATGGAAAGAGCTACACATACATACACACAGACCACATCTTCTTTCTCCATTCATCAGTCTATAGACATTTGGACTCTTTCCACAATTTGGCTATTGCTGATAATGCTACTATAAACCTTAAGGTATATTTGTCCCTTTGAATCAGTGTTTTTGCATTCATAGAGCAATTGTTCAATTGTAGAAAAGTTCTATTTTTGACTTCTTAAGGAAGCTCAATACTGTTTTCCACAGTGTCTGCACCAGCTTGCATTCCCAACAACAGTGCAAGAGGTCTCCCCTTTCTTTATGTCCTTACCAGAGCCTATTGTTTCCTGCACTGTTAATTTTAGCCATTCTGACAGGTGTGAGGTGACATCTTAGTGTAGTTTTGATTTGTATTTCTCTGATTATGAATCTTTTCATGTGTCTGTTGGCCATCTATATGTCTCCTTAGGCAAAATGTCTATTTATGTCTTTTGCCCATCTTTAATTGGATTATTCATTTTGGGCAGTGTTGAATTTTAGAAGCTCTTGACATATTTCGAATACTTACTCTTTATCGTATGTTATTTGCAAATACTTTTTCCCATTCTGTGTTGCCTAGTTGGTTTTTTCCTTCACTGTGCAGAGGCTTTCATTTTGATGAAGTCTCAATAGCTTAGTTTTGCTTTGTTTCTCTTGCCTCAGGAGGCATACATAGAAAGAAGTTGCTACATCCAGTGTCAAAAAGCCTACTGCCTGTGTTGTCCTCTGTGTTTTATGGTTTCAGCTCTCACAGTTGGGTCTTCAATACATGGTGAATTTATTTGGGGGTATGGTGTATGAAAGTAGTTAGTTTCATTCTTTTGTATGTTGCTGTCCAGTTTTCCCAACACCATTTGTTGAAAAGACTGTCTTTTTCCCATTGTATATTCTTTCTTGCTCTGATGAAGATTAATTTCCTGCTCTGTTGAAGATTAGTTGGGGGATCATTTCTGGATATTCTGTTCTGTTCCATTGATCTATGGATCTATTTTTGTTCCAATACCAAACTGTTTTGACTATTACAGCTTCATAATATTCCAGACTCAAAGTCTGGAATTGTATGCCTCCATCTTTGCTTTTCTCTTTCAAGATTGCTTTGACTCTTCAGGGTCTTTTGTAATTCCATACCTATTTTAGGACTATTTGTTCTAGTTCTGTGTAAAATGCTGTTCGTATTTTGATAGGGATTGCATTAAATGTGTAGACTGTTTTGTGTAATATAAACATTTTATCAATACCTGTTCTTCCAATCCATGATCATGGAATGTCTTTCCATTCCTTTGTGTCCTCTTCAATTTCTTTCATCAGTGTTTTATAGTTTTCAGAGTACATATCTTTTACCTCTTTGGTTAAGGTTTATTCCTAGGTATCTTAGGGTTTTTGATGCAATTGTAAATGGGATCAATTCCTTGATTTGTCTTTCTGCTGCTTCATTAATGGTGTATAGAAATGCAACAAATTTCTCTATGTTGATTTTGTATCCTGTGAATTTACTGAACTTGTGGATGAGTTTTAGAATTTTTTCGGTGGAGTCTTTCGGGTTTTCCATATATGGTTTCTGGCTTTCTATCATGTCATCTGCAAATAGTGAAAATTTTACTTCCTTGCTGATTTGAAGATTTTTCTCTTTCTTTTGTCTGACTGCTGTGACTAGGACTTGCAATACTATGTTAAATAATAGTGGTGAGAGTGGACATCCCTGTCTTATTTCTGACCATAGAGGAAAAGCTCTCAGTTTTTCCCCATTGAGGATTATATTAGTTGTGGGTATTTAGTATATTGCTTTTATTATGTTGAACTATGTTCCCTCTAACCCTAGTTTGTTGAAGGTTTTCATCATGAATGGATGTTGTACTTTGTCAAATGCTTTTTTGCATCTATTGAAAGGAGTATATGGCTCTTATTCTTTCTTTTATTAATGTGGTGTATCACATTGATTTATTTGTGAATATTGAACAACCCGTGCAACCAAGAATAAGTCCAAATTGAGTGTGGTTAATGATATTTTTAACATACTATTGGATTCAGTCTTTCTTTCTTTCTTTCTTTCTTTCTTTCTTTCTTTCTTTTTTCTCTTTCTTTCTTTCTTTTTTTGTTTGCATTCATGTTCATCAGGGACATTGGCTTGTAGTTTTCTTTTATAATGGAGTCTTTATCTGGTTTGGTGTCAGGTTAAAGCTGGCCTCTAAAATGTATTTGGGAGTTTTCTAATTTTTTTTGGAATATTTTGAGAATAGGTATTAACTCTTCTTTAAATGTTTGCTAAAACTAAGAGCACACTTCACACACTGTATATTAGCCAATTTGACAATAAATTATATTAAAAATAGTATCACAAATAAGAAAATAAATGTTTGGTAGAATTTGCCTGTGAAGCCATCTGGCCCTTGACATTTATTTGTGGGGAGAATTTTTATGATTGATTTAATTTCTTTACTGTTTATCAATCTGTTCAAATTGTCTATATCTTCCTGTTTCAGTTTTGGTAGTTTATATGCTTGTAGAATTTGTCCATTCTTTCCAGGTTGTCCAGTTTGTTGGCTTGTAGTTTTTCATAACATTCTCTTATAATTTTTTGTGTTTTCGTGGAGTTGGTTGTTATTTCTCCACTGTCACTTGTGATTTTATTTCTTTGAGTGGTTTCTCTTTTCTTTTTGATAAATCCGCCTGGGGTTTTTCAATTTTGTTAACTTTTTGGAAGAACCAGTTCCTGGTTTCATTGATCTGTTCTATATTTTTTTTAGTTTCTATATCATTTATTTCTCCTCTAATCTTTATTATTTCCTTCCTTCTGCTGGCTTTAAGCTTCATTTTTTAATCCTTTTTCTAGAGCCTTTAGGTGCAAGCCTAGGTTCTTTATTGCAGAGTTTTCTTCCTCCGTGAGATAGGCCTATATTGCTATATACTTCTCTGTTAGGACTGTCTTTGCTGCATCCCAAAGGTTTTGAACCATTTTGCTTTCATTTTCATGTATTTCCATGTAATTTTTGATTTCCTCTTTGATGTGTTTTGACCATTCATTGTTTAGTAGCATGTTGTTTAACTTCTACATATTTGTGGTTTTTCCAAATATTTTCTAGAGTTGACTTTTACTTTCATATCGTTGTGATCATACATGGTACATGGTATTATTTCAATCTTTTTGTATTTGTTGAGGCCTGATTTGTGACTTAATATGTGATCTACTCTGGAGAATGTTACATGTGCACTTGAAAGTAATGTGTATTCATTTATCAGTTGATGGACATTTAGGCTCTTTCCATAATTTGGCTATTGTTGAAAGTGCTGCTATAAACATTGAGGTACATGTGCCCCTATGAATCAGCACTCCTGTATCCTTTGGATAAATTCCCAATCGTGCTATTGATGGGTTGTAAGAGAGTCCTATTTTTAATTTTTTGAATAACCTCTACACTGTTTTCCAGAGCAACTGCACCAGTTTGCATTCCCAACAACAGTGAAAGAGGGTTCCCATTTCTCCACATCTGCGCTAGCATCTGTTGTCTCCTGAGTTGTTAATTTTAGCCACTCTGGCTGCTGTGAGGTGGTATCTCAGTGTGGCTTTCATTTGTATTTCCCTGATGATGAGTGATGTTGAGAATTTTTTCATGTGTCTGTTGGCCATCTGGATGTCTTCTTTGGAAAATTCATGTCTTCTGTGCATTTCGTCACTGGATTATTTGTTTTTCAGGTGTTGAGTTTGGTGAGTTCTTTATAGATTTTGGATACTAGCCCTTTATCTGATATGTCATTTGCAAATATCTTCTTCCATTCCGTCAGTTGCCTTTTAGTTTTGTTGATTGTTTCCTTTGTAATGCAGAAGTGTTTTTTTTTTAATCTTGATAAGGTCCCAATAGTTCAGTTTTGCTTTTAATTCTCTTCCCTTTGGAGACATGTCGAGCAAGAAATTGCTGGGGCTGAGGTCAGAGAGATTGCTGCCTATTTTCTCGTCTGGGGTTTTGATGGTTTCCTGTCTCACATTCAGGTCCTTCATCCATTTGGAGTTTGTTTTTGTGTATGGTAAAAGAAAATGGTCCATTTTCATTCTTCTGCATGTTTGTGTGCAGTTCTCCCAGAGTATTTATTAAAGAGACTGTCCTTTTTCCATTGGATACTCTTTCCTGCTTTGTCAAAGATTAGTTGGCCATACATTTGTGGGGCCAATTATGGAGTCTCTATTCTATTCCATTGGTCTATGTGTCTGTTTTTGTGTCAATACCATACTGTCTTGATGATTACAGCTTTGTAGTAGAGGCTAAAGTCTGGGATTGTGATCTCTCCTACTTTGGTTTTCTTTTTCGACATTAGTTTGGCTATTCAGGGTCTTTTGTGGTTCTATACAAATTTTAGGAATGTTTGTTTTGTTCTAGCTTTGAGAAGAATGCTGGTGCAATTTTGATTAGGATTGCATTGAATGTGTAGATTTCTTTGTGTAGTATTTAAATTCTAGCAATATTTATTCTTCCAATCCATGGGCATGGAATGTTTTCCATTTCTTTGTGTCTTCTTCAGTTTCCTTCATAAGGTTTCTGTAGTTTTCAGAGTACAGATCTTTTACATCTTTGGTTAAGTTTATTCCTAGATATTTTATGGTTCTTGGTGAAATTGTAAACAGGATCAGTTTCTTTATTTCTCTTTCTGTTGTTTCATTATTGATGTATAGAAATGCAACCAATTTCTATACATTGATTTTATACCCTGTAACTTTGCTGAATTCATGTATCAGTTCTTGAAGCTTTTGGGTGGAGTCTTTCAGGTTTTCCATGTGGAGTATCATGTAATCTGTAAAAAGTGGAAATTTGACTTCTTTTCTGCCAATTTGGATGCATTTTATTTTGTTTTATTGTCTGACTGCTGACGCTAGGACTTCCAACACTATTTTAAACAACAGTGGTGAAAGTGGACATCCCTGTCATGTTCCTGATATCAGGGAAAAGATCTCAATTTCTCCCCATTGAGGATGATATTAACTGTGGACATTTCATATATGGATTTTATGATGTTTAAGTATGTTCCTTCTATCCCAACTTTCTTGAGGGTTTTTATTAAAAAAGGATGCTGTATTTTATCAAATTTACCCAACATTTGGGGGCCCCATTACTCAGAGTCTGTATTTGGCAAGGTTCTGCTCAGCTAAGGGCAGGGGAAGAAGAATTCATTCCCCATGTCCATCAGCCCTGGGAACTGGTCATGGAGACTGTACCAGAATTTGGGATTTTTTTGCTTTTATGTCCATCTTTAGTGGAGTGGGAGGTAGAGAGAGACTTCGAAAAGGACAGAAGTCTCTGAGATGCTTTTCAAAGCCATTGTTGGGGCACTGTTTTTGATGCAGTATATTTCATCTGGGGAGCTTATCAAGAGGTCTGCTAAAAATATTAGAAAAAGGGGAATGGATACCTCATTGATTAGTGGTCAAAATTGGAGAAACCTTTACAAGAGCTCAGAACAGAGAAATAACTAAAAAAGCTTTTTAGCAGGAGATAAATTCAAAGTAGAATTCCAGAGCTTTCATTGGAAGCAGAGAGTCCCCATGTGAGGACTTACACATTTTGAATTATGTGCCAATTAAGGTGACTTGCATAACATGTTGATTGGCATATCTTTCAACTCTTTCTAGGTTCATTTAATGAGGGAACAAACATGTGTACAGATCACATTATATTTCTGAGTTCTTAAATGGTTTAAAAAGTCCTTCCATTTTTAAGTGCCTTTTGTCAAGTGCTTTCACATAGATGATCTCAATTGATTCTCATGACAGTCCTGCAAAATAACATAGTGGGTATTATTAACCCCATGTTACAGATAAGGGACCTGAGATCTACAGGATATTCAAGATTATGTATCTAAGTATGTAACAGCTCACAGTCCAGGTCTTTTGATTCTCTCATTATACCTACTGCTTCTTGATTACATTCAACATACTTTACAAAGGAGGCAGCAATATGTGTAACCCGAATTTTATAGTAAAATGATAACTATCAGAAGATGATCTACATTAGTCTCAATCCCATTCTAGAAATCAACTGTGCTGCTTTTTTCATTTCTACTCTGGAAAACATCTGGTTTCCCTCTCTTCAGGTTACCTTCTCAGGAGCTGAGTTCTGAACTGTACCTCAAAGACAGTAGAACCAAAAAAAGCTATGACACGAAGTTCCTGAAAGCTCCAGAGTTTTACTCTCTAGTAAGTTAATCCCAAAACTGTCCTTAGGAAAAAGCAAAATGGGAAGGTATTACTTAATTAAGTGTTCACAAAATCCATCAATTAAGTATGTGATTTTGTTAAAACCATTACATAGAAGTGTACCTCAAAAATATCCAGCAAATGTTAACAAGAGCTATTGAGGGAACACACTAATCCGCCTACTGTTTTCCCATTCTCTTGTCCTATTCTATTCAGAATAATCTTTCATACATACTACCAGAGTAATCTTTCTACTGTATATATATATAAAGTTTAATAAAAACATAGACTTAATATCTATTGAATGTTCTAACCACTATATGTAATTTAACTCATTAATACTCAAAACAGCCTTATGAAATAGGTGCTATTATTCTCCCTTTACAAAGGAAACAATGTAAGGAACAAGAACCTAAGTCACAGAGCTAGGTAGAAGGGAGAGCTGAGTTTCAAATTTAGGCAGCCTGTCTGCAGAACATGTGTTTTTATCCACTATACTAATCTTTTCTGTTTTTCTACTTCAAGATAAAATCTTATGACTTAACACAGCATAAAAGGCCCTCCAGAATTCCACTCCTGTTTACCTTTCCAAACTAATTTATCATTCAACTTCCTTGCTTCATACTTCATATCCCAGAAACACTTAATTTCTGGGATTTTAACACCCTTCCCCCATCATTTTTCTGTTCTTTTTCTCAAGTTACCACTTCTACCTGAAATGACCTACTCCCAATTGCCTTGGTTTAGGTAACCTTTACTCATCTTTTAAGGCTCAAGAAACCTTCTCTAGTAAAAATGTTGCTTCCACCTTCCCACAGGGATGGGATTAATAGATCTCCTTCCCAGTGGGGCACTGACCTAAGTGAAGCAGAGGACTTGCCTTAAAATAATCAGTTTATTATGATAATCCCTGAGAGTCTAGCAGCATTTTGGCTCTCAGTAGTCCCTTATCCCATAAATGGGAGCTCTAATGTTACAAAATTCCTCTTCTATTTTCACCAGGGAACACAATACAATCTTCAGGGATTGGCTAGTAATACCAGGCTATCATTGTGTATTTTATTTCTTTGAGCCTCATTAAAGCATTTAATATATAAGTGTTGAGCATCTACTGTGCTACAAGTAGTATGTAACAGGTCTGGCATATCTGGCAGACAAAATTCAAGAGAATGTCACAGTTTAATATAGGAAGACAGGCAAGTAAAGACAGAATTAATGTACAGTGTAATGAGTGCTAGACACTGTACTAGAAGGGCATAGAGAAGTAAAATCTAACCCAAATAATAGAAATCAGAAGACTTCCCCATAGGAGTTGCTTGAGCGGAGATTTAAAAACATGTAACCCAAGAGCAGAGACATGGGAAACAGGCTAGCACATGGTAACCAAATGATTGTTAACTTGTTTCTTAAGTGGTGCTCTATAAAAGGAGGCTGGGACATTTTGAATACGCCTAGGAAAAAGATTTAAACTCACGTTTGTGTGTGAGTATCTTGATTTTCAGGCTCCCATCCACTCGAAACATTAATATAGGCAAAAGTGTCAGTAATTGATGAAATAAAATAAATAGGCAAACAAGTACAACAACATAATAAGTTGGAAAAGGTAAAGGGAAGTCATAATTACCTTATAAATATATTTTCTAGTGTGTGCATGCTCATGCTCATGCTTATTCTGTCTTTCTCTTACACATGGACGGACACACACACACACACACACACACACACACACACACTAATGACCCAACAGTAGTAGCAGTAGAAGTAGCACTTCTGCATGCCATCAATTTTCAAAAGCATTCCTGTGCCCAGACTTTGGTCTCTACTGAAAGAACTGGTAAGGAGAGTAGTTGATACATGTTTTTGAAACAAGAAAAAAATAGATACATCTAATAAATAAATCCTTCTGTTACAAACAAAAGTGCTTTCAAGAATGTCAGGGACAGTGTTATCAGGATGGAAAGTCAACTTAAAGGGGCTCCTGCTACCAAACTGTGACTTTTTTACACATATATTATGATTAACTGAAACTGGTTTAGTCTGTAAAGGGCTATGAGTACATAAGGGTACCTCAAATATTTAAAAAACGTAATTGTAACAAAAAAGAGAAAGTGTTGTAGTATATTTAAGTTGTCTGGTTTTCACATAGGAAACTCTCAAATGTTCATGAGTATTTTTTTTCATTTTTAAGTCAATGTTTATTTATAAAGTATAGATACATACTTATTTCTGTTGGAGGATAAGCAGGAAAGAATGCATGAGAAACAATGAGTAAGCCATATGTGTTTCCAGAAAAAAGGTACCACAACAACATGTATTGCATATGGTTGTATGCTGCCTAAGCTGTTTTCCAAACCATGAACCCTGGTCCTGGGGGGGTGTATTAATCCATAGGAAGTACCTCTTTCTAATTCATATAGAGGAGCTATCCAGTTGTTATGTGCCCACAACTCACATTCTCTTAGAGAGGGCATCTATTTTTTTTCTAATTCACATATAGACCATCATCCATGTATACCAAGAACTGGTAAAATAGACTAGCACTGATGGTAAAACATAATAATCAGGCAGAAATAGGTCCAATAAGGTTTTCAGGATGGCTAACAATATAGTGTAAAGAAGAGAACTACCCAAGAAGACTCAATCTCTCTTCTTCTAGGAAATGAAATACTTAGAAAGCTCAACTAATTATAATAATATACAAATAAAAATACATAAATCTTAATAGTACTAACAAACTTGATAAAGATAGCAAAAAGACAGGATAATGGGTACTACCAACATGCAAAAATTAAGAAATGCTTATTCTTGTTAAAGACAAGTTAACCCAAAAAATAACACTGTGTTTCAGAGAATCATATGATTTCATTCATATGTGGAATTTAAGAATAAAACAGATGATCACAGGACAAGGGGGAAAAAAAGAGAGGGAAGCAAACCATAACAGACTCTTAACTATAGTGAACAAATGAATGGTTGATGGTGGGAGGTGGGCGAGGGATGGACTAAATGGGTGATGGGTATTAAGGAAGGCACTGTTGTAATGAGTACTGAGTGTTACATGCAAGTGATGAATCATTAAATTCTCCTGAAACCAATATTACCCTATATGTTAACTAACTAGAATTTAAATAAAAAACTGAAACAAAAACAAAACAAAACAAAACAAAAAAGAAGTGTTAGGAAATAACAAAACATTATTATTAAAATTACTAAAAGGATCTTAGCCAACATCTCATGGTTAAAATTGCCTTGAACTACTCAACCATGTCCTATGATCTCCCCAAAGAATCAATTATTGATAACCCATATTCTGTTACCTAAGTTTGTCTGAGATGGTATTTCACTTTTCCTCTCAATTGAGTGAGATTATTGAAATCCTAAGAAAATGTAAAAATAATCAAATTACTGAAATTGTAGGAAGATATCAACAGAAGTGTAACAACATAAAAAAGGAAAAATATAAGCATAGAAATAAAGAAGGAATAAATTAAATCCTGGTATTCACATTTTAGAATGGGCTTAAATGTAAGACCATGAATATATCTGTAATTATTGCATTTGTGTAGGTTTCAAATACTATTCAAGCTGTCTGAAGTGTTTACAAAAAAGCCATGGTAAATTTGCCATTACAGTTTAAAACTTTTAGAAAATTTAATTCTTCACATTGGTAAGCAATGTCCATATGTTCAATAAGAATTAGATTTAAAAGTTATGCTTATTGGCTATTTGAATTTAATAAAATTGAGCAGTAAACAAAACACAAATTGTAGCAAGTATTTCTCTTCATACACCAAAGCCATTGGATGCTAAAGAATCTATGAAAGATTTTACTATTGTAACACTATTTTCATTAACTTCTCTTTCCAGCAATCAGATTGACTCTTCAAGCTCCTGGGGACCTCCTTGCTGTTCTCACATTAGCCAAAAGCAAGAGTTCAATTTTGAGTTTAAATTAGGTGAGCTTATTTATACAGTAAACGGTAGTAGGCTACTAAAGTAGATCATTGCCATTTGACCTACCAACTTATCTCTGCTATAATTTACTTCAGTTTCTTCATTTAGAAAATGGAGATAATAAAAAGAATCCTACCTCAACAAGTTATTGAGAATATCAAATGAAATAATGTATAGCAATAATTAAATTATAATGTATATAAAGACCTAATTTTAATGTTTGACATAACATGAATATATCACACAGAAATCATATTGGAAAACAAATAGGATTTATTTGAATGTCTATTCATGGAATGTTTACTTAATTCAGCAATCATGAGATTGGATTCTAACTCCTAGTTTTGGGAGCTGCAATCTGAGCTCAAAAAAACCTCAATCCAACAAAACATTGAGACATACTTTGAGAGTTCTGAACTTATGGGAGCAAAGCACCTCTTTATCTGGAATACTTTTTTCAAAATATTTATGAGACACTTTGAGAGCCAATAACCCCTTGTTTATTGTCACTTACTACTTGTTTTCCTTTCCAAGGATTCAACCTCAAATGCTTGGGAAGGGGAAGAGAACTTTCTACACAACAAAATAAAACATCAAAAGAAATAAAAACCTTGCATGACAGCTACATCCTCTGGTGAGTTTCACACAACTTAATGCAAAAGAAACTGATATACAATAAGGATTAAGTGACTTGTCAAAAACATACAGACTACAAGAGAAATTAGAGTCAGGGTCCTAGGTACAGTACATGTTTTATACAATCTCAGGTGTTTTCTGTTATTCTGAAGAGGACAAGTCACACCAACTTATTTATTTATTTATTTATTTATTTACTTATTTTTAATGTTTATTTTTGAGACAGAGAGAGACAGAGTATGAGCGGGGGAGGGGCAGAGAGAGAGAGATAGAGACAGAATCTGAAGTAGGCTCCAGGCTCCGAGCTGTCAGCACAGAGCCCCATGCGGGGCTCAAACTCATGGACCATGAAATCATGACCTGAGTCAAAGTTGGATGCTCAACCGACTGAGCCCCCCAGAAGCCCCTATATTTTTAGACATATATTGCAGCCAGGTCAATACAGCACAATGATTTCACAACCTTCAGTAACCCTCTCCTCTTTGCTCCAAACATATAAGAAATAATGAATAAAACTAAATAGAGAGGCCGACCATAAAATATAGTCAAGCTCAAAAAAAAAAGTATCATTAGAACAGAAATACAAAATAATGAGTGGGACTGAAGCCACTGCCTTGCTGGGATCTGTATTATCAAGTGGGAACTGGAAGTTGGGAATTTGGTTTCTTTGGGGGAAAGGAGACCTAAAGTCAAGGACTAGGGTGGGGCTAACACTGCTTATAAAAAGAAGCTAAAAAATATAGCTGCCAAACCCTGGCAAACTGCAGGTCTAAGAAAGGAGAAAGTCACACGAAATCTTGCAAACAGATGCTGAGTCACATTTTTCACTAGCCATGGTAACTGGTTCTATTGGATCTCCTGGATTTGTGGTATCCTTGGTAACATCACAAGATAGTAAATCAGAACTGACATTCTGAGATCTGAGGGTGGCATGAAACCTGGAGGGCTGGGAACTAGAAAACCTCTAGATAGGGATGGGTAAGCATAAGCTAATAAATAGAGGTAAATGAGATGTAGGGAACAGAAACTTTTCATTCAAATTAAGCTGAAAACTAAAATCTTAAAATACATGAAGAAATTTAATAACAAGAAAAATTAACAATCAGATTATTAATTCATTCCAGATAGTAATAATATTAGGGAGCCACCTAGAAAACAAAATAAGTATGTTTAGGTTACTCAAAGAAATCAAAAGCTAACAGATTAAAAATTAACACAATGAAAGGAACTGGTATAGATGAAAAGGAAACAATACACCATTGAGATGATCAAACTTTGTTCCATAGCTAGATTTCAGAAGTGTGTGTGCCTAGGTACAAAGAAGAGAATTAATTCTTACTGCCCTACAACAATGATAAAGTCGTAGATATTGATGCTCATACAAGTTGTGTCAGGAGTAGGCTAATTGCTGAAGCTAAGACTTTAATTAATAAAGCCAGATTGAAGACACAAAACCACTGGTTCACTTACAAAATAACAATGAAAATATTGGGAGGGTATATCCCAGTTTGAGTCAAACCTAAGTGTAAATTTTGGAGAATAAGATGTAGATTCATATGCTATGTTTCATTCTTTTGAAGTAACCTTAACTGTTCAAGGTGATATAGACTGTGATGGTTGAGCAATCAGCTCTGCCTCAAAGGGTGCTGAGTGCTCCTTGCAGGAAGTTTACCAGAAGGTTCTGAAGCATTCTCAACATTTGTTTTAAATTAATAAATAATTTACATACATTAAAATGCATAGAACATACATTTTCAATTTGATCAATTTTGACAATTGTATATGCTGATGTAACCATATTCCAAAACAAGATGTGGAATATTTCTATCACCCCAGAGGGTCTTCTCATCTCCTTTCAGTCCATCTTCACTTACCCTTGTAATTACTTTCTGTCTTCTATCATCATAAATTACTTGTGCCTGTACTTGTGCTTTATGTAAAAATAATTATGCAATAATAATAATAATAAACAATAATAAAACAATAATCTTAAGAGGTACTATAAAAAAATGCTTCCTTCTAAAGAAAGTTCAACAAGACTGGAAGCATGCAATAACGGATGCTAGAAATATTTACACATGCTGAAGTAAAACTGTCAACCTCTATCCAAAAATAAGGAGTCCAATGGGTAGTTCAAGCATACTAAAGCTTTTGCCACAGTTAAGAGGATAGAAATATTGCACAACTGTATACTTATTAAAATTTTTATAGATATGTATATATCTGAAACATTTAAGAACAAATAGTAAGAATATAAATATAAAATATAACATTCAGAAATCAGCAGATATAATAGAAGGACAAGAAACCAGAAAGTTGATGTTAACCAAAAACAAACAAAAAAAAGGGCAGTAGAAATGAGTCAAAATATATCAGTAAGCATAATATTTGTAAACAAATTAATCCCATCTAACAAAGACAATATTGTCATAATAGTATTATTTTGTAATCCAGTTATATACTATTTATAAGAGCTACACCTAAAACAAAACCACATGAAAATACTAAAGCATAACAAATAAAAAATGATAAACAATGTCAAAATAGAAAAAGTTGGTCTGATAAAATTATTATTAGAAAATAACAGAATTAAAGGGAAAAAAGCATCAATAATAGAGATACTCCACAATAACAAAAGAAACAATGCACGAGGACTTGAATGTATGTCACAATGTGCCCGCACAACAAATGAAGCCTGAACTGACAGAATTACAGGAAACATTTACAAATACACAAACAAGGCAGAGAATTATACTCCTCACCATCATAAACAGATGAGGAGGAAAAAATAATAAAGATTAAAAGCTTTGAACAATAGAAATATAGAAGATAGATCTATATACAGAGATTTAACTCTTCACCCAAGAAATAGAAAATATACATTCTTCAAGAATTTACAAAAATTTACCACATAGTAAGTAGGTCACTAGCAAGTCTCAAAAATTTCAAGCAATCTATGTCATATAAATCCTTTCTCTGATTACAATGCCATTAACCATGAACTATAAGAAAGTAATTAGTAAAGTAAAAATTGCTTACAAACTTCAAAAACCATTCCTTAAAATCTCATTGATTAAGTAAAAGTTCAAAATGAAAATTACAACATATTCAAACCCAGACAGCAACAGAAACACTATATTCTGAAACTTGTGAGATGCACTAAGGCGGTATTCAGAATGGAATTTATGAGTATAAATGAACAATTTTATTAACAAGGAAAACATATTAAATATAGATTATGGTTTCCACAAATTAAAATTAAAAATCAACAAAATGAATAAATCTTATTAAAAGACATAAAATCAAGAGATATACAATATTTACATATTGGATGAGTTAGTATTACAAAATACTAATATTCTGCAATTTACTCTAAAAATCAGTATCATTCCAGTCAAAGTCCCCAAAGGATTGTTGAAAAAGCAAATTTTCAAGTTGATCTTTTTACAAAAGGAAAGAGCAAAAGGCCTAGAATACCCATAATTTAAAAAATACAGTGAGGATGTTTGCCTTACCAGACACCAAGACTTACTACAAAGCTATAGTAACTTGAGACTCTTATCAAAAAAGGGAAGACAAAAAGGCCAAAAAACATAATAGAGTCCAAAAACAAACTGCATCATCATTACCCTATATTCCTCTTTGTTTTTCTCCTTAGCACTTATAATTATTTAACATGCTCTATAATTCTATCATTTATCTTGTTTACTGTCTGTGTCTGCCCCCTCAGGTCAATAAAGAGATTTGTTGTCTGTGTTTGTTTGTCTGTTTTCAATGAAGAATGCCTAGAAGAAATCTGGGCTTAAAGTAGATGATCAATAAAATATCGGTTGAATGAATAAAGAAAAAACTTAAATATGAAAATCAAAACTCAAATTTTTAAAAAAGAAAATCCAGGGGAATGAACATGCTTATGTACTCAGAGTAGGGAAGAATTTCTTAGAAATACAAAAAAATAGATTACATAAAAATTATAAACTCATGGACACATACATCCACATACGCATGCCATTATAAACATAGGTTAAACTTCACTAGTAATGACAGAAATGCAAATTAAGACAAAAAATGATGTTACAAACCATTAGATTAACATTGTCTAGTAAATTTGAAAAGACTTGAAACTTACTACATGAGAATTTTACAGTTAGGTGTATATTCTAGAAATATTTTACGTATGTGCACACTAGGGCTACACAAAGCTACACAAGCTACACAAAATAATATTAATAATTTTAAAAGTATAATTTTGAATTAAAAACGTTACAAATGAATATATACCATATGCCATCATCTAAATGAAGTTTTCAAAGCTGCACCACAAAACCATTTTAATACGTAGATTCAAAAACGTGTAGAAAAAGTTTAAAACTATGCAAAGGGAGAAAATAAAATAATTTTCTAAAGGGGAGGAGTATATAGGGAGTAACAACTGTGTTTATAATGTGGGAAAAATATATCAATTTTGAGATTCCAATTCACGCCCGCCATTTTGGCAAAAATTAAGAAACAATAACATCAAGCTTTGACAAGAAAGGTAGGAAACACTCTCATCCACTATTGGGAGTGTAAATTGGTGCAGCTGTTTTGAAAGGCAATTTGTCAGTGTTTATTAAAAGGTAGAATCTATGTTAAGATTCAGCAAGTTTTACTTCTACGTGTGTATCCTAGAAAATGTTTGTTAAGTGTGCTTATGGAAACACGTAAAAAGGGTGCTCTTCATAATACTGCTTGGAATGCTGAAAAATAGCTAAATGTCTATCAATATGAAAATAAGTGAACTAAACACAGTGGGGGAAAAAAGGAATACCATGCAGCTTTTACAAATAATAAGTTATCTTTAAGAAAACTAGATGCAACCAAGAATTGTTTGGTGAAAGAAATTAAGTTGTATAAGGTTATGGTAAGCTACTCTTAAACAGAAGGCTGACTTTAGTGAGGAGAGAACTCAAGTGTAGGTCGTGATGACTAAAAGCCTAACTGTAGTGATGAGGAGGACCCTGATGTGGCAAAGCTCATCATCAGACTGACAAAAGAAGTACTTACTATGGGGCACTAACTCGAAAATCCGTCAATGCAAAAAATAAACACCATTCTTAAGGCGGAGCTCTCCATACATCTTCCTGTACGATGAAGAATGTGACGTGAGCAAACTGACCCATGGAAAAGAGCGACATCATGATGTGGGAAGGGCTAACTGGAAGCCTGCCAATAGAAATAAGACAGACTCTAGGGTAGACAGACTACCCAGCAGCCTGCCCGCATGATGAAGAGGACCCTTATGTAGGGAAGGCTGTCCATACACTGCCTATAAAAAAGGAGAAACATCGTTGTTGTGGGCAGGCCTGACAAGAGGCCCCCCAGTGGAAAAATAGGACCCTGGTGTCAGAAAGAGTGAGCATAGGACTGACTGTCTGCATAATAAGGAAGGCCCTGGTAAAGTACTGAGATGAATAGAGAACTGCTGGTAGAAAAGAATCCTGGTATAGGTATACCAATAGAGGAGAACTTTTGTGTAGGTGGAACTGCCCAGATGCCTGCTTATACAGAAGAAAGGGACCCTAGTTTGGGACGGTATAACTAGAAGCCTTCCAGTAGAGAATAGAAGAAACCTTGGTGTGGGTGAGACTAACTAGAGGTTGCCTAAGGGAATAAGAAAAACTCAATGTAGGTGGGGCTGTCCAAGGACATGCCTGTAATGATAATGAGAAGGACATTGTTGTGGTTGGAGCTGGCAGAGGTGTTTGATTATGTTGATGACCAGAATTCTAAAGTGGCTGAAGTATTAGGGGCCCGTTTGAAAAACAGATTGGGTTGGAATAAAAAAGAAACCTGACTATAGCAATAAAGAGGATAAAAGATGGGCATGACCATATAGAAGGTAATAGATGGAGAGTTGTATGCTTCTCTAGGGACTGGGTGTTAATAATGGAGTGGCAGTCTGAATCTGGTTCTATGGAAAAAGCAGCTCTGGAGTGGTTAAACCCAAGATCTGGTTGGGAAATTTTCTTCAGGTGTACTAGAAAGAGTTTGATATCAGATTAATGCTGGTCTCATAGAATGAGTTAGGGAGTGTGCCTTTCCATTCAGTTTTTTGGAAGGGTTTGAGAATTATTGTGTTAATTTTTCTTTAACTGTTTAGTAGAAATTCTCCAGTGAAGCCATCTGGTCCAGGTCTAGTCTTACTAGAGTGATTTTTAAATTAATAATTCAATCTCCTTACTATTTATTATAGGTATATTGATATTTTCTATTTCTTCTTGATCCAGCCTTTCTAGGTTGTGTGTTTTTATATATTTACCTGTTTCATCTAGGTCATTCATTTTTTTGGCATGAAATCGTTCATAGTACCCATTTATAGTCCTTTACTTCTATAAACACAGTGGTAAAGTTCTCTCATTTCTGATTTTAACAATGTGAGTGTTATCTCTCTTTTTAAAAGTTTTTATTTAAATTCCAGTTAGTTAACAATCAGTGTAATATTAGTTTCAGGTGTATAGTATAGTGATTCAGCACTTCCATACAACACCCAGTGTTCACCAAAAGTGCACTTCTTTTTTTAATTTTTTTTTCAACGTTTATTTATTTTTGGGACAGAGAGAGACAGAGCATGAACAGGTGAGGGGCAGAGAGAGAGGGAGACACAGAAACGGAAACAGGCTCCAGGCTCTGAGCCATCAGCCCAGAGCCCGACGCGGGGCTCGAACTCCCAGACCGCGAGATCGTGACCTGGCTGAAGTCGGACGCTCAACCGACTGTGCCACCCAGGCGCCCCTCTATTTTTCAATTTTTGAGGAACCTCCATACTCTGTTACAGAGTGGCTGCACCAGGTTGCATTCTCCCTAACAGTGCAAGAGGGTACTCCTTTCTCCACATCCTTGCCAACATCTGCTGTTTCTTCTGTTGTTGATTTTAGCCATTCTGACAGGTGTGAGGTGATATTTCATTGTAGTTTTTATTTGTATTTCCCCAACAATCAGTGATGTTGAGCATCTTTTCATGTTTCTCGTGGTCATCGGTATGTCTTCTTTGGAGATATGTTTATTCATATCTTCTTTCCAAGTTTTAATTGGATTATTCATTTTTTGGGTGTTGAGTTGTGTAAGTTTTTTATATATTTTGGATACTAACCCCTTATAAGATATGTCATTTTCCTTCTCCCATTTCATGTTGACTTTTAGTTCTGTTGATTGTTTCCTTCACTGTGCATAAGTTTCTCATTTTGATGAAGTCTCAATACTTTATTTTTGCTTTTACTTTTCTTGCCTCAGGAAATGTATTCTGGACAGAAGTTGCTATGGCCAATGTAAAAAACATTACTACTTGTGTTATTCTCCAGGATTTTAATGGTTTTCTGTCTCACATTTAGGTTTTTCAACCATTTTGAATTTATTTTTGTGTATAGTGTAAGAAAGTGGTCCAAGTTTTTTTTGTTTTTCCATTTTGCTGTTCAGTTTTCCCAAAACCATTTGTTGAAGACACTGACTTTTCTCCCATTGGATATTGTTTTATGGTTTATCAAAAATTGACCAAATAGTTATCATTTCTGGGGTCATTTCTGTGTTCTCTAGTCTGTTCCATTAACTATGTGCCTATTTTTGTGCCAGTAACATACTGTTTTGTCACTATATCTTTGTAATATACCTTGAATTTCAGAATTGTGATACCTCCAGGTTTTATTTCTATTTTCAAGGATGCTTTGACTCTTTGGGATCTTTGTGGTTCCATACATACTTCAGGATTGTTGGTTCCAGCTCTGTGAAAAATGATGTTGATATTTTGATAAGGATTGCATTAAATGTGTAAATAGCTTTAGGTAGCATACACATTTTAACAACATTTGCTATTTTGATCCATGAGCATGGAACGTCTTTCCATTTCTTTGTGTCATTCTCTATTTCTTTCATCAGTGTTTTATAGATTTCAGAATACAGTTCTTTCACATCTTTGGTTAAGATTATGCCTAGGTATCTTATGGGTTTTTATGCAATTATAAATGGGAGTGATTCCTTACTTTCTCTTTCTGATGCTTCATAATTGGTGTACAGAAGTGCAACAGATTTCTCTATGTTAATTTTGTATCCTACAACTTTTCTGAATTTGTGTATCAGTTCTAACAATTTTTTGGTGGGGTCTTTTGGGTTTTCTACATGGAGTATCATGTCTGCAAATAGTGAAAGTTTGACTTCTTCCTTGACAATTTCTATACCATTTTATTTCTTTGTGTTGTCTGACTGCTGTGGCTAGGACTTCCAGTGCCTGCTAAATAACAGTGGTGAGAGCAGACGTTCCTGTCTTGTTCCTGATCGTGGAAGAAAAGCTTTCAGTTCTCCACTGAGGATATTAGCTGTGGGTTTTTTATAGGTGGCCTTTACCATGTTGAGATATGTTCCCTCTAACTCTCATTTGTTGAGGGTTTTTATCATGAATAATGTTGTACTTTGTTGACTACTTTTCCTGCATCTATTGAAAGGGGTCATATGGTTCTTATCCTTTATTTTATTAGTGGAATATTCACCCACCTTTGCAACCCAAGAATCAATCCCACTTGATTGTGGTGAATGATTCTTTTAATGTGCTGTTGGATGTAGTTTGCTAGTATTTTATTGAGAATTTTTGCATACATGTTCATGAGGGATATTGGCCTGTAGTTCTCTTTTTAATGCAGTCTTTATCTTCTTTTGGTATCAGGGCAATCATGGCATGCTAGAATAAATGTGAAAGTTTTCCTTTCTTTCTGTTTTTGGAAGAGCTTGAGAAAAACAGGTATTAAGTCTTCTTTAAATGTGTTGTAGAATTAGATTGTGAAACATTCTGGCCATGGACTTTTGTCTGTGGGGAGAATTTGATTACTGATTCAATTTCTTTGCTGCTCATGATTTTTTTATTTGGGTCCCTCTATTCTGAAAACTATAAAACACTTATGAAAGAAACTAAAAATGACACAAAGAAATGGAAAGGCATTCCATGCTCATGGATCAAAAGAACAAATGTTATTAAAATGTGTATACCACCCAAAGGAATTTACACATTTAATGCAATCCTTATCAAAATATCAACATCACTTTTCACAGAGCAAAAAAATTTTTTTTTCCTACAGTAGGATATCACCTCACAGTTGTCAAAATGGCTGAAGTCAACAAAAGTAACCACAGGTGATGACCCCAGGGTTCGAATAGAAAAGGAACACTCATGCACTGTTAGTGGGAATGCAAATTGGTGCAGCCACTATGGAAACAGTATGGGGGTTCCTCAAACAGTAAAAATAAAACTATCCTATGATTCTGGAATCGCACTACTGGGTCTATACCTATAGAATACAAAGACACTAATTCAAAGGGTTACATGAGCCCTATGTTTATAGCAGCATTATTTACAATAGCCAAATTATGACCACAGTCTAAGTATCCATCAATCAATGTATCAATAGATACAAAAGAAGTGGTATATATACACAATGTAATATTACTAAGCCATAAAAAATAATGGAGTCTTGCCATTTACAAGGACATGGATGGAGTTAGAGTGTATAATGCTATGTGAAATACAGATGCCATATGATTTCATTCATATGTGGAATTTAATAATCAAATGAGCAAAGGGAAAAAGAAAGAGAGAGAAAGGGAGAGAAACCAAGAAACAGACTCTTATTTATATAGAAAAAACGGATGGTTATCAGAGGAGAGGTCAGTGGGTGTTGGGAGGTAAATAGGTGATGGGGATTAAGGATTGCACTTGTCCTGATGAATACTGGGTGATGATGGAGTTGTTGAATCAGTATATTGTACACCTGAAATCAATATAACACCATATGTTAACTAGCTGGGGTCAAAAGAAAAACTTAAAATTAATGAAAACATGCACAGTAGTATGTATATACAATTGAATAATGTAATGTGAAAGAAAGAACACATTCATTATATAATTTAAAGACATTTTTATAATATAGTAGACATAAATGTAAATCATGTGATAATATATATTTGAAATTATTTAAGGTATATGTTTGTAGGTAGTTTTATTGTTTTTGGTGGGGACAATAACTAGAACAGGAGCTCTTACTCAAGGCAGTAAAAGTTCTGAGGGCCAGAGTGGTTATATATGCAAACACCAAGAAAGCCTGTTGAACAGAGTAAAATCCAAAGAGCTAGAGCAATCCCAAATCTCTAATGCAGAGACATCCAAGAGTTTGGAATCAGTGAGAGAGGGTAGTGTAAGAGAAGATCAGTCAAAAGTGAGAATGGCCTGAGGCATTTGCTGAAAACAAATTTTAGTGTGTATAGCTCACCATTACCAGTTTCTAGAATAGTGAATGTGTCTTTGTCTTACAAGGCTACCTTATAGAAACCAAGGAAGGACCAAATGTAAACTGCCATGTCTACCAATTTCTCTGTGGTCTGTAACTAGGGACTGTGTGTCATGTTCCAGTTTCATTCAGTCATGTATTCTGGGATGCAATTCAGCAGGAGACAGGACTCCTGAATGTTCTGGTCTTTTTTTTTTTTTTTTTTTTTTTTTTTTTTTTTTTTTTTACCAGGCATCAGGCATAGAATCTCCTGGGTGCCAGTATCAGTTTCTTTGCATGCATGATTCAGGTCTTTAGCTTAAGGTTTCCCTCCATAAAATTTTGAATTGGTTACATAAAACATACGAGGATCATTGTCATTGGAAAAATTAAGGGACTCTGTGCTAGCTTCCCTTGCCTATTGCACATAGTTGGCCTATTACGTAAAAATAGCCTCACTTCTCTATGCTACTTTGGGAGCCATAACTGTGATTAATGTCTCAGTTGAGCACAACCAAGTGTATGAATCAAATTGTTTCTATTCACACCTCCGTTACTTCCAACTAAGGCTGAATACACAATTTTTAGGCTAGGGAAGGCAGAGTGATCCTTGCACAGGATACCCATAGGCAAGTAAGCATTTTAAAATGGAATAACCAAATTAACAATGTGCACATCACCTAGTGTGAGCTGAATTTCAATTTCCCTTAGTTCCTCCAGGTGAATTGATCAAAGTCTCAGTCAACAGGTGATGGGCTATTTTTCAAACTTGGAATCTGAAATGTGATAGTCTTGCACAGCTAGAAGTAGACAATTTGGGCAAAAGTCAGAGAGTAGAAATTGTTACCAACCTTAGGATTACCTCTGTGATAAGGAAAGTCAATACTTCTAACACCATACACAAATATAAACTTAGATTAGATTAAAGATCTAAATGTGAGACCTGAAACCATAAAAATCCAAGAAGAAAATATAGGCAGTAATGTCTTTGACATTGGCCATAGTAATATTTTTTTAGATATGTCTCAAGGCAAGGGATAAAAAAATAAAAATTAAAAAAATAAACTATTTAGAGTACACCAAAATAAGAAGCTTCTGCATAGCAAAGGAAACAAGAAACAAAATGAAAATGCAACCACAGAATGGGAGAAGATATTTGCAAGTGATATATTCAATAAGGGGTTGGAATACAAAATATATTTAAAAAGTTATACAACTCAATACCAAAAAATTTTAAAAAAAACAGTGCAATTAAAAAATAGGCAAAAGACCTGAGCAGACATTTTCCCAAGAAAGGACATGCAGATGGCCAACAGACAGATGAAAAGATGCTCAACATCACTAATGATCAGGGAAATGCAAAACAAAACCACAATGAGATGTCATCTTACACCTGTTATAAAAGCTAAACTAAAAAATGCAGGAAATAACAAGTGCTGGTGAGGATGTGGGGAAAAAAAGGAACCCTTATACACTGTTGGTGGGAATGTGAATTTGTACAGCCACTATGAAAAACAATATGGAGATTCCTCAAAAATTAAAATTAGAAATACCATATGTTCCAATAATTCCACTACTAGATATTTACCCAAAATAAATGAAACATTTATTTGAAAAGATATATACATCCTTAAGTTTATTGCAGCATTATTTACAATAGCCAAGATATAGAAGCAACCTAAGAGTCCACCAATAGATAGATAAAGAGGGTATGGTTGGTGTATACTATATATACAATATTACACAACCATATAAAGGGTGAGATCTTGCCATTTTTGACAACATGGATGACCTAGAGAGTGTTATGCTAGGTGGAATAAGTCAGGGAAAGACAAATACTGTATGAATACACTTATATGTGTAATCTAAAAAATAAAACAAATGAACAAACAAAACAAAACTCTCAGATACAGAGAACAGATTGGTAGTTACCAGAATGTTGGTGGGTTGTGGGTAGACAAAATGTGTACAGGGGGTTAACTTCATGGTGATGAATGGTAACTAGACTTAGTGTAGTGATCATTTTGTAGTGTATACAAATAACAAATTATTATGTTCTACACCTAAAACTGATGCAATGCAATATGCCAAATTTACCTTGATTAAAAAAAAAGAACTTAAAGAAATTCTGCATTTGCTGGGTCTTGAAATGTCAAGGTGGATTTGGGCTTCCCTAAATCATACGCAAAATATTGTATATATTTGTATACAAAATAGGTATATATTGTATATGGGCTGAATTGTGTTCCCCAAAATTCATATGTAGAATCCCTAACTTCCAATGTGACTATACTTGAATATAAGATAGGTAATTAATGTTATATGAGATCATAAATATGGGGCCTTAATACCATAGTACTGGTATCTTTACAAGAGGAAAAGATAACAGGGGTATAGCTGCACAGAGTATAAGGCTATGTGAGGACATATTAAGAAGGTAGCCATTTGCAGTTACCTTTTCTGTGCTATTTTTTTTATAGCAACCCTAGTAGACTAATGTGTTTTCTCCATAGAGAACTATTGCTTTGGGCAAAGTCTCAATGGTACCTGTGAAATGATAAAGTGATAAAATGTTCATTATCCTTGTAAGACCAGTGTAGGACTCCTAAAATTGTCAGTTACCCTGAGCAAACTAAAAAACAGTTTCATGGCACGTGAAATGGGAAATATAATACCTCCTTCACAGAATTATTGTGACTTAGCTAAAGTAATATGTTTAGAAAATGAACTTATGTCACTCATTTCTGCAAAACCATGTGGTAGCTCTCCATTTCACTCAAAGTAAATCCTAAAATTTATGCGTGGTCAAAGAAATCCTACATGATGTGTTCCTCATACCACTTGACCCACATCTATTGTTTCCTTGGCTCCTTCTGCTCCTTTCATACCAGTTTCCTTCTTTTCTCCCTGGAATGTCCCAACATCCCAGGCATATTCCTGCCATAGGGCCTATTTTTTTTTTTAAAGGAGAGCATGAGCGGGGAAGGGGCAGAGGAAGAGGAAAAGAGAGAGAATCTTAAGCAAGTCCATGCCCAGTGCAGAGCCCCATGCAGGGCTCCATCTCAAGAACCATGAGATCATGACCTGAGCTGAAATCAGATGTTGGCCACTTAACCGATTGAGCCACTTTGGCACCCCAGTACCTATACTTATTTATTCTAGTTCCCCCCTCCTGCTTAGAATGCCACTATTTAAGATAGGTTCCACAACTCACCAAGTTTTTGCTTTAATTTCACTTTCTCAGTGATGTCTACTCTGATTGTCCTACTTAATTCTGGATCCTTTCATCCATCCACAGCATCCCATATTGCCAGTAGTCATTCTATATTTTCTTTTTTTTCCCCATACCATGAGTCATTATTAACATACCAGAAAGCTTACTATTTATAATGTTTATTATATGTTTATGTATTTTGTCAGGTTTTCAGTATATTAAAATAGTTTACTTTCAGTGTATTAAAATAATAGCTTGTTACACATATTAGATATTATTTCCCTGTGTATGTTTAATAGCATGAAAACTAACTAAGATGCAGAGGACTACAAAGGGTAATAGAAACTATTTTAAGCACGTCTTAGCACACTGTAAACACTCTTGTCTCTCTTCATTGTCCAACATTATAAAAGATACATAGTTTTAAGTTTTTATTTTGCAATAATTGTAAATTAGTATGCAATGCTAAGAAATAATTCAAAAGTATCTTATGAATACATAATATATCTTGTCTATCATGTATGTCTTATCTATACATAATTCCCTCGATTTACTCTTACAAAACTATAGTGTGACAAAACATTCAGAAAATTTTAGCAAACTAAATTTAACAATACCTCAAGAGGATCATAGCCCATTATCATATGGGATTTATTCCAGGAATGCAAGGATGTTTCAACATTCTCAAACCAATCAATGTGATACACCACATTAACAAAATGAAGGACTAAAATTATGTAATCATTTCAATAGTTGCATAAAAAACATTTTAACAAAATATAACACCCCTTCATGATAAACATTTTTTGACAACATGGTTATAGAGAGAACATCATTGAACAAAATAAAGTCCATATATGACAAGCCCACTGCTAACATTATACTCAATGGTGAAAAACTGAAAGCTTTTCCTCCAAGATCAGGAATTAGATGTGGAGCCCACTTTCATTCAACATAATACTAGAAGTCCTAGCCAAAGCAAACAGGCAAGGAGAAGATATGAAAGACATCCAAGTTAGAAAGGAAGAAATAAAACACTGTATTTGCAGATGATGTATTATATACAAAAAATCCTAAAGATTCCACCAAAAGAATAAAAACTGTTATAACTAATCAATGAATTTAGTAACGTTGCAGGATAAAAAACTAATACACAAATTTTTCTTCTTCTGGTATACACCATGCTGTATACTACAACTATAGAAATTATTTCTTATAACTGGAAGTTTGTACCTTTTAACCACACTTACCATTTTCCTCTCCCCCAACTTCCCCAACTTTGGCAACAACAATCCATTCTCTGTATCATTCATTCATTCATTCATTCATATTTTCTTCTTCCTTTTTTTTTCCTTCTTCCTGCCCTCCCTCTTTCTCCTATCAAGTCCACATATAAGTGAGGTCACACAATATTTGTCTTTCTCTATCTGACTTAATACCTATCCTTATTTTTTATGGGTGAATAATATTCTATTGTAGCTACATACCACATTTAATTAATTAACTAATGTGTCAGTGGACACTGAGGTAGTTTCCATGTCTTGGCTATTGTGTATAATGGTGCAGTGTACATGGGGGTGCAGATATCTTTTTATATATAGTGATTTTGTTGCCTTCAGATAAATACCCATAGGTAAAATTGCTGTATCATATGGTAGTTCTATTTTAATTTTTTTGAAAAACTTCTATACTGTTTTCGATATCAACTGTACCAATTTACATTCCCTAGCAACAGTACACAGTGGTTCCCTTTTCTCCATATCCTCACTAATTTCTTGTCTTTTTAATAATTGTTATTCAAATAGGTGTGAGATGATATCTCAGCATGCACTTGATTTTCATTTCCTTGATGATTAGTGATGTTGAGCATCTTTTCATGTACCCATTGGCCATTTGTAGGTCTTAGTTGGAAAACTGTCTATTCAGATCCTTCCCCCACTTTTTAATGTGATTGCTTTTTTCTATTGAGTTTCAGGAGTTCTTTATATATATTGGATAAATCCCTTATCAAATATGTGATCTTAAAATATTTTCTCTGAGGCTGCTTTTTTCATTTTGTTAATGGTTTCCTTTGCTGTATATAAGCTTTTTAGTTTGATGTAGTCCTACTTGGATAGTTTTGCTTTTATTGTCAAATCAAAAAACCACCACCAAAACTGCTGTCAAGGAGCTAACTCCCTATATTTTCTTCTAGGGCATTTAGGGTTTCAGGTCTTATACTAAAGTTATTATTTCATTTTGAGTTTATTTTTGTATATAGAATAAAATAGTGATCCAGTTTCATTCTTTTGCATGTGACTCTCCAGTTATCCCAGGATTATTTATTGAAAAGACTTTCCTTCCCCTATTGTATATTCTTGGCTCCTTTATTGTAAATCAATTGACCATATATGTGTGGGTTTCTTTCTGGGCTCTCTATACTGTTTCATTGATATATGTGGCTGCTTTGTTTTTGTTTTGCCAATGCCACATTGTTTTATTATAGTTTTGTAATATAGTTTGAAATAATGAAATGTGATATCTCCAGCTTTGTTCTTTCTCGGTATTGCTTTGACTACCAAGGTTCTTTTGTGGCTCCATGCAAATTTTAGGATTGCTCATTCTATTTCATTTTTATTAACCAAGAACAAAAGGCAGTTTTTAATTTTTTTTAAGTTACACATACTTAAAAGGTTTTTTTAAATTTATATTCCAGTTAGTTAACATACAGTTTAATACTAGTTACAGGCATACCATATAGTGATTCAATACTTACATACATCACCCAGTAGTCTTTACAACAAAGGCACTCCTTAAACGCCATCATCTATCTAACCCATCTCTCCACCCACCTCCCTTCTGTGAGCCGTCACTTTCTTCTATATAGTTAATGTCTGTTTCTTGGTCTGTCTCTCTCTCTCTCTTTTTCCCCCTTATTTGTTTTGTTCTTAAATTCTGCTTATGAATGAAATCATATAGTATTTGTCTTTCTCAGACTCATTTCACTTAGCATTATACTCTCTCGCTCCATCCATGTCATTGAAAATGGCAAGATTTGATTATTTTTATTTTTATTTTTTTTTTAAATTTTTTTCAACGTTTTTTATTTATTTTTGGGACACAGAGAGACAGAGCATGAACGGGGGAGGGGCAGAGAGAGAGGGAGACACAGAATCGGAAACAGGCTCCAGGCTCCGAGCCATCAGCCCAGAGCCTGATGCGGGGCTCAAACTCATGGACCGCGAGATCGTGACCTGGCTGAAGTCGGACGCTTAACCGACTGCGCCACCCAGGCGCCCCAGGATTTGATTATTTTTTATGGGTGTATACATTCCTCTCAGACTCCAAATCTCTGCCTCTGTGCTGTTACTCTTGCCTAAAATGCCAATCATACCCCATATGGAATACTCCATATCATCCCTTAAATTTCAGTTCAGTTTATGGTGACATTTATTGAGTGAGCATGTCATATTCTAGGCACTGTGTTAGGCACATGGAATTTTAAATATTAGTAGGGGAACATGCATTTGTCCATACATTCATTTCAGTAACTGTCTGAGAGTTTTCCTGATGCCTGCATGCTGAGAATCTGATAAATGCAGGTCATACATGTACATATTTGCTGAGTGAATGGATTCCCCTTTTCTCTTTTCTCAGAAATTGGGAAAGGTGGTGGTGAAAACAATTACACATCATTTACTTGCCTCTCACTCTCTCCCCAGGGAAGGTGTCATACTTAGTAGGTATGTTTAATAGGCAATTTAGTAGCATCAGCTAAATAATGGAACCAAGAGGCAAAAGTAGAAGTTGGATTTGTTTATGGCTTTGGCTATGTCATATAATAATATATTTGGTTAATTTTAATGACTTTTTTTAAATTTTCAAACATCACCAAGCTCAATTTTAAATATTGAAACCCTTCCCTCTCAAATATCAATATTTGGAGGATCACTGAGAAATGTATAGAATTGTTGAATTATTATATTTGTAGAACTAAAACTAATATAACACTGTATGTTAAATATACTTGAATAAAAACATATTTAGGGTAACATATATTCTTTTCCTTAAGTTAAAGTTTAAGTGAGGGTAATGACAATAATGATTATTGAGAACTACTACATATGGGACACATCAAACCTGTAATAAGAATTTTTAGCTCAATTTTTCAGATAAGAAAAGTGAGTTTCAGAAAAGGAAAGAAACAGGTTCAAAGTTAAAGTGAGTGAAAGCGTTTAGTGAAAGAGTACAGACTGATATAAGAGTATGTGCATCTTCATGGATTGTATCTTATTCATCACACCTTTCAAATCACAGATTGATAGTTCTAAAAGCATCTTCAGCATAACTGGAGTCCAGGTGTTGATGGAAGTAACAGATAGGTATGGAAATTAGGCAGTTTCATGTTCATCATGAAAATACCAATATATAATAGGAAAGTTTATTGGAGTAAATATGATGGAAGCTCATGTTTATAATCTTTAATGTACCAATATATTATTTATACACAGAAAAACATGAGTGAAAATGGAATTTATTTCATATAATAGATATCTGTGGCTCAGGAGATGAGTTCAACTTTATCCCTTTTCTTCTTAATAGACATTAATGATGATGTATAGAACATAGTTATAAAGTTGATTTTATGAACTTCTGGTTTGTTTCCATGATTTTATGTTATTATTTCATTATACTTTTCATTTATCATAAAAGTAAAATATTATAGAGAAGATAAAAATATAAAGAAATAGAATAACAAGGAAAAAGGCCACAGATATAGCAATACTACATGCCAGGCATTCTGAGGGAATCACACAAAGGCAAATATCATTAAGGTTTTGGCATACATTCCCCCCCCCCTTTTGTTTTACTCTTCACATGTTTTTTGGTATATATAAAAATATTTTACTAAGAAAATACTATGAAAAATTATATGCCAATAAACTGGGATATCTGGAAAAATGGATAAATTCCTAGAAACTCATGCAGTACAAAAACTGAACCAGGAAGAAAGAAAATTTGAATGGACCCACAATCAGCAAATAAATTGAATTAGTTGTAAAAATTCTCCCAAAAAACAAGAGACATGGGCCAAATGGCTTCCCAGGGGAATTCTACCAGACATTAAAAGAAAAGTTAATAACTAAATCTTCTCAAACTATTCCAAACAAATAAATTGGAAGGAAAGCTTCCAAACTCATTTTGTGAAGCTGGCATTACATTGATTCCAAAACCAGACAAAGACCAAACTGAAAAGGAAAACCACAGGCCAGTATCCCTGATGAACCTGAATGTAAACATTCTCAACAAGACACTAGCATATCAAATTCAATACTACATTAAAAGAATTATTCACCATGATCACGTGAGATTTATTCCTGGGCTTCAGGGGTGGTTCAATATTTGTAAATCAATCGATGTGATACACTGCATTGATAAAAGAAAGAATAACAATCATATTATCCTATCAACAGATGCAGAAAAAACATTTGACAAAATACAGCATCCTTTGTTGAAAAAACCCTCAAGAAAGTAAGGATAGAAGGAACATACCTCATACCTCATATACAAAAGACTTATACCTAATATCATCCTCCATGGGGAAAACCAGAGCTTTCGCCCTAAGATCTGGAACATGACAGGGATGTCCACTCTCATCACTGTTATTCAACATGGTACTGGAAGTCCTAGCCTTAGCAATTAGACAACAAAAGAAATAAAAGGCATACAAATTGGCAAGGAAGACAAATTGGACAACCTGGAAGAAATGGACAAGTTCCTAACCACCCACACACTTCCAAAACTCAAACAGGAAGAAATAGAAAACTTGAACAGACCATAACCAGCAAAGAAATTGAATCAGTTATCAAAAATCTCCCAACAAATAAGAGTCCAGGACCAGATGGCTTCCCTGGGGAATTCTACCAGACATTTAAAGCAGAGATAATACCTATCCTTCTGAAGCTGTTCCAAAAAATAGAAAGGGAAGGAAAACTTTGAGACTCATCCTATGAAGCAAGCATTCCATTGATTCCTAAACCAGACAGAGATCCAGTAAAAAAAGAGAACTACAGGCCAATATCCCTGATGAATATGGATGCAAAAATTCTCAATAAGATACTAGCAAATTGAATTCAACAGCATATAAAAAGAATTATTCACCATGATCAAGTGGGATCCATTCCTGGGCTGCGGGGCTGGTTCAACATTCACAATCAGTCAATGTGATATATCACATTAATAAAGGAAAAGATAAGAACCATATGATCCTGTCAATAGATGCAGAGAAAGCATTTGACAAAATCCAGCATCCTTTCTTAATAAAATCCCTCGAGAAAGTCGGGATAGAAGGAACATACTTAAACATCATAAAAGCCATTTATGAAAAGCCCACAGCTAATATCATCCTCAATGGGAAAAACTGGGAACTTTCCCCCTGAGATCAGGAACACGACAGGGATGTCCACTCTCACCGCTGCTGTTTAACATACTGTTGGAAGTCCTAGCATCAGCCATCAGACAACAAAATGAAATTAAAGGCATAAAAATTGGCAAAGATGAAGGCAAGTTTTCACTTTTTGCAGATGACATGATATTATACATGGAAAATCCAATAGACTCCAGTTGCTAGAACTGATACATGAATTCAGCAAAGTTGCATGATACAAAATCAATGTACAGAAATCACTTCATTCTTATACACTAACAATGAAGCAACAGAAAGACAAATAAAGAAACTGATCGCATTCACAATTGCACCAAGAAGCATAAAATACCTAGGAATAAACCTAACCAAAGATGTAAAAGATCTGTAGGTTGAAAATTATAGAAAGCTTATGAAGGAAATTGAAGAAGATACAAGGAAATGGGAAAACATTCCGTGCACATGGATTGGAAGAACAAATATTGTTAAAATGTCAATACTACCCAAAGGTATTTACACAGTTGATGCAATCCCAATCAAAATTGCACCAGCATTCTTCTCAAAGCTAGAACAATCAATCTTAACATTTGCATGGAACCACAAAAGACCCGGAATAGCCAAAGTCATATTGAAGAAGACCAAAGCGGAAGGCATCACAAACCCAGACCTTAGCCTCTACTACAAAGCTGTAATCATCAAGACAGCATGGTATAGGCACAAAAACGGACACATCGTCCAGTGGAATAGAATAGAAACTCCAGAATTGGACCCACGAAAGTATGACCAACTGATCTTTGACAAAGCAGGAAAGGGTATCCAATGGAAAAAAGACAGTCTCTTTAACAAATGGTGCTGGGAGAGCTGGACAGCAACATGCAGAAGGTTGAAACTAGACCACTTTCTCACACCACTCACAAAAATAAACTCAAAATGGATAAAGGACCTGAATGTGAGACAAGAAACCATCAAAACCCTAGAGGAGAAAGCAGGAAAAAACCTCTCTGCCCTCAGCCACAGCAATTTCTTACTTGACCCATCTCCAAAGGCAAGGGAATTAAAAGCAAAAATGAACTATTGTGACCTCATGAAGATTAAAAGCTTCTGCACAGCAAAGGAAACAATCAACATAACTAAAAGCCAACTCACAGAATGGGAAAAGATATTTGCAAATGACATATCAGACAAAGGACCAGTATCCAATATCTATAAAGAACTCACCAAACTCCACACCCGAAAAACAAATAACCCAGTGAAGAAATGGGCAGAAAACATTAATGGGCACTTCTCTAAAGAAGACATCCAGATGGTCAACAGGCACATGAAAAGATGCTCAATGTCGTTCCTCATCAGGGAAATAGAAATCAAAGCCACACTCAGATATCACCTCACACCAGCCAGAGTGGCCAAAATGAACAAATAAGGAAGCTATAGATGCTGGCGAGGATGTGGAGAAATGGGAACCCTCTTGCATTGTTGGTGGGAATGCAAACTGGTGCAGCCACTCTTAAAAACAGTGTGGAGGTCCCTCAAAAAATTAAAAATAGACCTACCCTATGACCCAGTAGTAGCACTGCTAGGAATTTACCCAAGGGATACAGGAGTACTTATGCATAGGGGCATTGTACCTCAATGTTTATAACAGCACTCTCAACAATAGGCAAATTATGGAAAGAGCCTAAATTTCTATCAACTGATGAATGGATAAAGAAATTGTGGTTTATATACCCAATAAATTGGGTTATATACCGAATTTATAATTGGGTATATAATTGGGTATATAATTGGTTATATACCCAATACTATGTGGCAATGAGAAAGAATGAAATATGGCCTTTTGTAGCAACATGGATGGAACTGGAGAGTGTTATGCTAAGTGAAATAAATCATATGGAGAAAGACAGATACCATATGTTTTCACTCTTATGTGGATCCTGAGAAACTTAACAAAGACCATGGGGGAGGGGGAGAAAAAAAAAGAGGTTAGAGAGGGAGGGAGCCAAAGCATAAGAGTCTCTTAAAAACTGAGAATAAAGTGAGGGTTGATGGGGGTGGGAGTTGGGCATTGAGGAGGGCACCTTTTGAGATGAGCACTGGGTGTTGTATGGAAACCAATTTGACAATAATTTTCATATTAGAAAAACCACAAATTGGCAAGAAAGAAGTCAAACTCTCAGTCTTTGCAGATGACATGATATTCTACATGGAAAACCCAAAAGACTCCACCAAGAAATTGCTACTACTGATACATGAATTCAACAAAGTTGCAGGATATAAAATCAATGTATAGAAATAAGTTGCATGTCTTTATGCCAAAAATTAAACAGCAGGAAGAGAAATCTAGGAAGTATTCCCATTTAAACTTGCACCAAAAAAAGAGAAAAGAATATACCTACCTAGGAATAAACCTAACCAAAGAGGTCAAAGATCTGTATCCTGAAAACTATAGAAATCTTATGAAAGAAATTGAGGAAGACACAAAGAAATGGAAATACATTCCATTTCATGTATTCGAATAACAAACATTGTTAAAATGTCAATAGTACCCAAAGCAATCTACAGGTTCAATGCAACCCATATCAAAATAATGCCAACAATCCTCACAGAGTTAGAAGAAACTATTCTAAAATTTGTATGGATCCAGAAAAGACCCCGAGGAGCCAAAGTAATGTTGAAAAAGAAAACCAAAGCTGCAGCCATCCCAATTCCGGACTTCAAGCTGCATTAAAAAGATGTAATCATGAAAACAGTATGGTACTGGTCCAAAAAAGACAGATGGACCAATGGCATGGAATAGAGAATCCAGAAACTGATCTTCAACGAGGAAGGAAAAATATCCAGCGGAAAAGACTCTCTGTTCAGCAAATGGTTCTGGGAAAACTGGACAGTGACATGTAGAAGAATGTAAGAGACCACTTTCTTACACCATACACAAAAGTAAATTCAAAATGGATGAAAGAGCATTTGGATGTGATACAGGAAACAATCAAAGTCTTACAGTAGAAAACAGGCAAGGAGCCAAGATGGCGGAAGAGCATGGAAGTTTTTTATGTGTCTTGTGTCCATGAAATACAGCCAGATAAACACTAAAACATCCTGCACACCTAGAAAACTGATTGGAGGATTAACACAATAATCTGCACAACCTGAACCACAGAACTCAGCAGGTACATGGCATGGAGAGGTGAACTGGGGGGAGAGAGAAGCCCTGGAGGGAAGGGAACTGTCTTTGCTTGCAGAGAGAGGATAGAGACAGGGGGAGAGAATGGGGAAAGCACCTCCCCCAAAAGCAGATGGAGAGAAAGTGGAAAAGTGCAAACAGCCACAAGGACTGAACTAAAAAGGGAGAAAGTAGAAAAGAGAGGGTTTAAATTCCATTAAGACTCTATAAACAGAGGGAGCACAGAGTCTGAAACTCCACAGCTTGATACCTGGCAGTGCTCTGGTGAGAAGGGCGAATCCCCAGGAGCAGAGTGAAGTCCAGGGATCCTGTAGCCACATGGGGAGAGGCAGTTCCCCTGCTGGGAGGACATTTGGTAGAGGCTGTGTGCCCCCTCTCACAGGCAAAGGCCCCAGAGGACCCTGGAGAAAAACCACATTCCCTGGTGCTGGAACAAAATCATTAAGGGTGAAGCCTGGTACCAGAAGCATGTTGTGATTCTCCATAATACCCAAAACACTGCTGCAACATGATTGCATGAACTTCTTCTGAGGCAGGCTGGCACCCAGCCGCAGTCTCTGGGCATCAGCAGCAGAACAGTCCTGCAAACATTCTTGGGTGTGGCCGGCACCCTGGCCATTGCTTGCTAAGACCCTCCCCCAGAGGGTCAGAACACGTCTAAGCCACAGTCCCTCAGAAGTAAGGGGTAGGGAAAAACAGGCACATCTGAGATAAAACTGAGGAGGGTGGTGCTTCCTTGCAACCTGACGGCTTGGTCATGGACAGTATAAAAGCAGGGAGTGGACGAAAGCCAAAGACAAAGGACAGGTGTGCGATTGCTAATCCAGGAGAACAGAATTCTGATACTAGAGACTGGGTAGCTAGAGTGGTAGATACTAGAGATGCCATTTTCACTCCTTCTTCACATGTGCATACACACGAACAAGTGCCACCATGATCCACCCCAGTAAGCTCAGCAGCGCCATCTAATGGAGAATGGAGCCATTACACTAAGACCCACCCAACTGGGCCAACCTCCCTCTTCAGAAACACCATAAGTCTCTCCTCCTGCTTGGTTTATGGACTATAAAGGGCTTCATACTTTGATTTTGAGGGGAAAATAATGTAATTTCAATCGTATTTCAGTCTGTTCATATTTCAATCGTATTCAATTTTCTTTTTTCTTTTCTTTCATTTCTTTTCTTTCTCTTGAATAGAAAGAGAAAAAAAATTTTATTTTCAATTTTTATTAAAAATATTTTTCTTTAAATTTTTCTACTATTTACTTTTTTTGTAGATTCGTCAAATACTATTTACTTCCATCATTACATTTTATTCTATTCCATTGTATTCATTTTTTTCAAATTTTCAAACATTTTTTTCTTTTTTTTTTCCTTTTCCCCTTTTTTCTCTATCAAGCCCCTTTCAACACCCAGACCAAAACACACCTATGATCTAGCATCATTTATTTGGTTTTATGTGTGTTTTTAATTTTTTAATTTTAATTTTTTTAATTTTAATTTTTTTTTACCTCACAAATCCTTTTATTCCTTCAAAATGATGAAATGAAGGAATTCACCCCAAATGAAAGAGCATAAAGAAATGACAGCCAGGAACTTAACCAATACAGATACAAGCAAGATGTCTGAACCAGAATTTAGAATCAGGATAATAAGAAAACTAGCTGGGGTCGAAAATAGATTAGAATCCCTTTCTGCGGAGATAAGAGAAATAAAAGCTAATCAGGATGAAATAAAAAGTGCTATAACTGAGCTGCAAACTTGCATGGATGCCAAGCCAGCAAGGATGGATGAGACAGAGAAGAGAATAAGCGATATAGAGGACCAACTTATGGAGAATTATGAAGCAGAAAAAAAAGAGGGAGACTAAGGCAAAAGAGCACAATTTAAGATTTAGAGAAATCAGTGACTCATTAAAAAAGGAACAACATCAGAAATACAGGGGTCACAAAAGATGAAGAGAGAGAAAAAAGGGTAGAAGGGTTATGTGAGCAAAACATACTGGAAAATTTTCCTAACCTGGGAAAGACACAGACATCAAAATCCATCAAAGTCCAGCACAGAGGACTCCCATTAGATTCAACAAAAACCAACCATCAACAAGGCATATCATAGTCAAATTCACAAAATACTCAGGCAAGGAAAGAATCATGAAAGCAGCAAGGGAACAACAATCTTTTTTTTTTTTATGAAATTTATTGACAAATTGGTTTCCATACAACACCCAGTGCTCATCCCAAAAGGTGCCCTCCTCAATACCCATCACCCACCCTCTCCTCCCTCCCACCCCCCATCAACCCTCAGTTTGTTCTCAGTTTTTAACAGTCTCTTATGCTTTGGCTCTCTCCCACTCTAACCTCTTTTTTTGACCTCAGCCGTAGCAATCTCTTACTCGACACATCCCCAAAGGCAAGGGAATTAAAAGCAAAAGTGAATTACTGGGACCTTATGAAGATAAAAAGATTCTGCACAGCAAAGGAAACAACCAACAAAACTAAAAGGGAACAACAATCTTTAACCTACAAGGGAAGACAGATCAGGTTTGCAGCAGACCTATTCACAGAAACTTGTCAGGCTAGAAAGGAGTGGCAGGATATATTCAATGTGCTGAACCAGAAAAATATGCAGCCAAGAATTCTTTATCCATTAAGGCTGTCACTCAAAATAGAAGGAGAGATAAAACGTTTCCCAGGCAAACAAATATTAAAGGAGTTTGTGACCACTAAACCAGCCCTGAAAGAAATTATAAAGGGGACTCTGTGAGGGGAGAAAAGATAGATAGATAGATAAATAGATAGATAGATAGATAGATAGATAGATAATGACCAAAAGCAGCAACCACTTACAACAACCCACTTACAACAATCCACTTACAACAATGGACACATCATCTATTCAGAAGATTAACAAAGAAACAATGCCTTTGAATGACACACTGGACCAGATGGACTTAACAGATATATTCAGAACATTTCATCATACAACAGTGGAATATACATTCTTCTCAAGTGCACATGGAATTTTCTCCAGAATAGATCACATACTGGGACACAAATCAGCCCTCAACAAGTATAAAAAGACAAAGATCATACCGTGCATACTTTCAGACCACTATGCTATAAAACTTGAAATCAACCACTAGAAAAAAATTTGTAAAGGTGACAAATACTTGGAGACTAAAGAACATCCTACTGAAAAATGAATGGGATAGCCAAGAAGTTAAAAAGGAAATTTAAAAGTACATGGAATCCAATGAAAATGATAACACCACAGCCCAAAACCTCTGGAATGCAGTAAAGGGGGTCATAAGAGGAAAGCGTATATCAATCCAGGCCTTTCTAAAGCAGGAAGAAAGGTCAAAGATATACAACATAAACTTTCACCTTAAAGAGCTGGAAAAAGAACAGCAAATAAAATCCCAAACCAGCAGAAGACAGGAAATATTAAAGATTAAGGAAGAAATCAATGCTATCAAGACCAACAAAACAAAACAAAACAAACAAAGGAAAACAGATCAATGAAACCAGAAGCTGCTTCTTTGAAAGAATTAACAAATTGATATGCCACTCGCCAGTTTGATCAAAAAGAAAGAGGAAAGAGCCTAAATAAACAAAATCAAGAATTAAAGATGAGAAATCACAACCATCACAGCAGAAATACAAACAATAATAAGAATATTAGGAGCAATTATACACCAATAAAATGGGCAATCTGGAAGAAATGCACAAATTCCTAGAAACATATAAACTACCAAAACTGAAACAGGAAGAATTAGAAACTTTGAACAGACCCATAAACAGTAAAGAAATCAAATTAGTAATCAAACATCTCCCAAAAAACAAGAGTCTGGGACCAGATGGCTTTCCAGGGGAATTTTACCAAACATTTAAGGAAGGGTTAACACCCATTCTCTTGAAGCTGTTCCAAAAAATAGAAAAGGAAAGAAAGCTTCCAAACTCTTTCTATGAAGCCAGCATTACCTTGACTCTGAAACAGAAAGAAACCCCACTAAAAAGAACTATAGACCAATTTCCCTGATGAACATGGATGCAAAAATCTTCAATAAGATATTTGCCAACTGGATCCAACAGTACATTAAAACAATTATTCTTACTCAACATGTCTCCAGAGGCAAGGGAAACAAAAGCAAAAATGCACTATTGGGCCCTCAACAAAATAAAAAGACAGCAAGGAAACAATCAGAAAAAATGAAAGGCAACCAATGGAATGGGAGAAGATATTTGCAAATGACATAACAGATAAAGGGTTAGTATAAAAAATCTATAAAGAACATATCAAACTCAACACCCAAAAAAGAAATAATCCAGTGAAGAAATGGGCAAAAGACATGAATAGACACTTCTCCAAAAAGGACATCCAGATGGTCAACCAACACATGACAAAATGCTCGTCACTCATCATCAGGGAACTACAAATCAAAACCACAATAAGGCACCACCTCATACCTGTCAGAATGGCTAACATTAACAACTCAGGCAACAACAGATGTTGTTGGTGAGGATGCAGAGAGAGAGGATCTCTTTTGCACTGCTGTTGGGAATACAAACTGGTGCAGCCACTCTGGAAAACAGTATGGAGGTTCCTCAAAAAATTAAAAATAGAACTACCCTACAACCAAGCAGTTTCACTACTATGCATTTATCTAAGGAATACAGATATGCTGTTTCAAAGGGGCACATGCACCCCAATGTTTATAGCAACACTATCAACAATAGCCAAAGTATGGAAAGAGCCCAAATATCCATCAATGGATGAATGCATAAAGAAGATGTGAGATAGTGTATATATATATGTATATATATATATATATATACACATATATGTATATGTATATATATGTATATGTATATATATATATATACACACACACACACATATACACACACAATGGAGTATTACTTGGCAATCAAAAAGAATGAAATCTTTCCATTTGCAACTACATGGATGGAACTAGAGGGTATTATGCTAAGCAGAATTAGTCAGAGAAAGACAAATATCATATGACTTCGCTCATATGAGGACTTTAAGAGACAAAACAGAATAACATAAGGGAAGGGAAGCAAAAATATAAAAACAAGGAGGGGGACAAAACATAGGAGGCTCTTAAATATGGAGAACAAACAGTGGGTTACTGGAGGGGTAGTGGAAGGGGGATAGGCTAAATAAGTAAAGGGCATTAAGGAATCTACTCTTGAAATCATTGTTGCACTATATGCTAACTGGCTTGGATGTAAGTTAATTTTTTAAAAAAATAAATAAATAATTTTTAAAAATAAAAGAAAACAGGCAGTGACCTCTTTGAACTTGGCCACAGCAATTTCTTATTAGATATGTCTCTGGAGGCAAGGGAAATAAGAGCAAAAATGAACTATTGGATCCTCATCAAGATAAAAAGCATCTGCGCAGCAAAGGAAACAATCAACAAAACTAAAAGATAACCAAAAAAATGGGAGAATATATTTGCAAATGATGTATCTGATAAACTGTCAGTATCTGTAAAGAACTTATCAAACTCCACACCAGAAAAACCACAAATAATCCAGTGAAGAAATAGGCAGAAGTCACGAATAGACACTTTTCAAAGGAAGACATCTAGATGTCTAATAGACACATGAAAAGATGCTAAACATCACTTATCATCAGAGAAATACAAATCAAAACCACAACGAGATACCACCTCATGCTTGTCAGAATGGCTAAAATTAACAACTCAGGGACCAACAGATGTTGGCAAGGCTGCAGAGAAAAGGGAACACTTTGGCATTGTTGGTGGGAATGCAAACTGGTGCAGCTACTCTAGAGAACAGTGTGGAGGTTCCTCAAAAAATTCAAAATAGAACTACCCTAGGACCCAGCAATTGCACTAGTAGGTATTTAACCAACGAATAAAAAAAAAAAAAACCTGCTTCAAAGTGGCACATGCAGCCCAATGTTTATAATAGCATTCTCAACAATAGCCAAATTATGGAAAGAGCTCAAATGTACATTGACTGATTAAGGATAAAGAAAATGGGGCATATATACACAATGGGATATTACTTGGCAATCAAAAAGAATGAAGTCTTGCCATTCGCAATGATGAGGATGGAGCTAGAGTGTATTATGCTAAGCAAAATTAGAGAAAGACAAGTATCATATGATTTCACTCATATGTGGAATTTAAGAAACAAAACAGATGAACATAGGGGAAGGGAAGGTAAAATAAGATAAAACAGAGAGGGAAGCAAACCATAAGAGACTCTTAAATACAGAGAACAAACTGAGGATGCAGTTTGTTGGTCCCCAGGTGTCTGCACCATTCCAGTCCTCACATCCTGGGAGGACAATGTCCATTGTCAGAAAAAGGCCATATTTTCTTTCTAGCTCTTTTTCTTAAGGGGAAGGGCACCTTTCTCACCCCCATTACTACAGTAGACATCCCCGCCAGTACACTGTCCAACACTGAGTCACATATTATGTTAAGGGTCCCCAACACCCTTAGTTTGGATAATTCACTGGAAAGGCTTATAGGTATCAGGATATAGTTGTACTCACAGATAAGATTTATTACAAAGGATACAAATCAAAACCAAGAGAGGGAAAATGTACATGCAGTGAACTATGGAGGAAACCAGCATGAGCTTCCCAGAGACTCTTCCCAGTGTAGTCACACAATTTATTCTATTAGCAATGAATTGTGACATGTATAAAGTATTGTCTACCAGGGAGGCCAATTAGAGACTCAGTGTTGAATTTTTTTCATTGGAGGCTGGTCATTAGGCACCCTCTGCCTAGCATGTACCAAGATTCCAGATACCCAGAAGGAAAGTAGGTATTCAGCATAAATCGCATAGTTTGTACATACATTATTGTGCAAACAGCTCAGGTATACTAAACTACCTTTATTATTTATGAAATGGTGGGGACCCTCCTGAAATCCAATAAATAGAATTGATTCATTTTTAGAGGCCTCAAATTGTCAAATCATTGCCAATACTCTTGGCAAGGTATCACATGCCTTTTGCTGAGTCATAACTTGACTTTTTATTACAACAGCTTTGTAACTTTGCTGTATACTTGTCTTCAATTCATATCATATATAGCTTACCTTTTCCTTAGTTTTCTTATCTATACAACCAGTATTTCAAATATCTGCCTTATAAGTGTTTCAAGGATTAAATGAGTTAATAAATGAATCTGTAGTTTATCTAATGCCAAAGGGCCCTAGAAGACAAAAGTATTAACATATGTTGCCATTTTCACATATAACCTTAATGTTAAGTAATATGTAAACAACATTGATAGAGCCACTCCTCATCTCAAAACCCATTTAAAAATTGTATTATGTGACATTTGCATCCTGAGAGCATTTCCACTTTGATTTGTCCCCTTTAGAAATACTGCTCTTAGGATCTTCTGGGGAAAAAAATGCATGTTAATATGTGGAAATACTCAATTTTTCCATAAAATAAAAAAATATATTTTTGTTTTCTTTTATTAAAAAGTGTACCTGAAAATATGAATCTCAAATTGACCTGTATAAGTGGGCTCCAAGTATTCCAATTTCTAGGAAGTCTGTACATTTTCTTTGTGGGGTATTTTGACCATTTGACTAAGAATTACAGACTCATGGACAAAATATTTAAAAAGAATTTTTTTCTGTATCTCTGCCTCTTATATATTGCTTACTGTACCATTAATTTTAAAGCAGACAATTATGATCAACATTAATATTTAATATATTTGTTTCTTTCTCTTTATTGGTCTACAGCAAAATAGTATAAATGAAATTGTTTTTTTTAGAAAATAATTCTCTCTAAACCCCTCAAAGGGAAACTGTATCTGAAACACCAAAATAAATTATGGACTAACTGTACAATTCAATAAATTACAAATAAGTTATTTCCATTGCCCAGGATCTTCTCCATTCTGGCAAATATTTAAACAAAGTGCCCACTAGATGTCTAAAAATTATACTGGAACTTGAGAACTTTTTTATTCACATACCTTATAACTCTACATGTAACAAGAAGGAAAACACAGAACATAATTATATATACACATTACATGTTTCCAGACTTGACACTCACTTTATACTCATAAATACTCATTTTAGAAATAGTAATTTCAATATATAATTTCAAAACTGAGAATGTTTCACATGTAGTAGCAGAACTATTCTCTTTGTAGGACACTATCACAAGCAACATATTTGGATATGTATACATAAATACTGATATTATAGAAAAAGTAATTCATAATCTCTGTAGTGTTTAGACATTCTATCTTCCTATTGTTGTTTCTCTCTGTTTCTGTCTCCCTCTTTCTTCGTCCCTCCCTCTCTCCATCAAACACTTGGCAGGGATGTCAGTGTCTTTTTATCATTCTCCACCCACAACCACAATATGAAGAATGACCATACTGACCCTGCCCTGGGAAAGGAGTTAATATTATGGAGTAGTCCTTCAGGTAGGCTGCAGGAGCTGTACCTCCCAGAAGCCTTTGGTGAGGTGGTCCTGAATGATTTGGAAATACTGACACTTGGGGGTTAGCTGGAGGAGGAGGGTGGACAGCCAATCTGAAGGGATGTGGACTTCTCTGTGAGAAGGGCTGGTTGGTTATTTGCAGCACAACAAAGTAAATCTCTACTCTTTAGAGAGAAAAGGTTGAGATCCCTGGCAGTGGACCTCCTATGGCCTCTCTCCCCTCAAGGGTGATAATCGGCTGAGAATGGTGTTTCCTAAAGACAGAGGTTCTGGAGGTAGTAAAGCTTGCATCACAGGGAAGGGGAATGCCCTCTGGAAGAGAATGTGAAAGGATACAGCAGAAGTGAGCTTCTCACTATAATAGATTCATTAAAGTATTAATTCATTAAAGTACATATATGTGAGACTGTATCCTAACTTTTACTTTGAATATACTTATGTACCTACATTAAAAAAAAACTAGGTAATCTTTTCAATAGGTAAAAAATTCAAAGGATATAAGTGGTTGTACAGTGCAAAAATATATAATACAAAAATGCAAGTATATTTTAATTGGCATGGAAAGATTTCCATTATTTTTATTATAGAAATTTTGAAACATATTAAAGAGAACACAAAATTATGTAAATAAACCATAATGATTCAACATTTACCAATGGTAGGGTGGAGTAGATGCATTGAAATTGGCCATATGGTGCTAACTCTTCAATGTCCATAATGAATATTCAATGTGTTATTTTATTCTCTCTAGTATGTAATATTCTACATTTGTGTTTGAGACCTTCTATAATTTTTTTTCATATTTTTCACAGACTATTACAAATGTTATGTGAGGAAAATATATCTCTAATATCAGTAACCCCCACCCACCCTCCACCCACCCCCACACAGGCATAACTCCAGATTCCAAACTTCTCTTTCATCTACTACTGCAATACTGCCATCCAAGCCACCATTACCTCTTTCTCCCATGGTTTCTACTCCTAACACAATAACTAGTAAATACTGAGTGCATTTTAACTGCTTTTCTGCTTTTATCCCAGCAATAGATCTTCATTTTACTCAGCTTAAAAATAAAGTTCTTAAAACAGCTTACATGTTCCATCCACAATGTTTATTTTTTTCATCTCATCTCCTTCTCTTCTCTTCCTCATTTCCTCTACTCCAGCCACAGTGGCCTCTTGGCTATTCCTCCAATGTTCCAGGTTCATGTCCACACCTGGGCCTTTATATAGGTTATTAACTCTATCTGGAATATTCTTCCCCAGAGATGCTCAGGTCATGATCTCTTGGTTCATGAGTTTGAGCCCCACATAGGGCTCTGTGCTGACAGCTCAGAGCCTGCAGCCTGCATCAGATTCTGTGTCTCCCTCTCTCTCTGTCCCTCCCTTTCTCATGCTCTCTCTCTCCTTCAAAAATAAATGAACATTAATAAATTTTTAAATTCCAGTTAGTTAACACACAGTGTAATATTAGTTTCAGGTGTACAATATAGTGATACACTTCCATACAACACACAGCGCTCATCACCAGAAGTGCACTCCTTACCTATTTTACCCATTTCTCCACTTGAATTCCCTCAGGTAACTATCAGCTTGCTCTCCATAGTTAAGAGACTGTCTTACCAAGACTTTCTTGGTTTGCTCCTCTCTCTCTTTTTTTCTAATTTGCTCACTTGTTTAGTTTCTTAATTTCTACATATGAGTGAAATTATATGGTATTTGTCTATGACCTCTCTGACCTCAGCTGCAACAATTTCCTACTCGACACATCTCCAAAGGCAAAGGAATTAAAAGCAAAAATGAACTGTTGGGACCTCATGAAGATAAAAAGCTTCTGCCCTGCAAAGGAAACAATCAACCAAACTAAAAGGCCCTAGGCCGGAGGACCTAGGGGAGGAGCAAAGATGGCAGAACAGCATGGAAGCTTTTTGTGTGTCTCGCGTCCATGAAATACAGCCAGACCAACACTAAACCATCCTACACACCGAGAAAACTGATTGGAAGATTAACACAACAATCTGCACAATCTGAACCACAGAACTCAGCCGGTACATGATATGAAGAACTGAACTTGGGGAGCAAGAAGCCCCAAAAGGTAAGGAACCCCTTTTGCAGGTGGAGAGAGGACAGAGACTGGGGGGGGGATCATATGGGAAAAGCACCCCTCCCCAAAAGCAGCTGGAGAGAAAGTGGAAAATTGGAAACAGACACAAGGACTAAACTAAAAAGGGAGAAAGGAGAAAGGAGAGGGTTTAAATTCCATTAAGACTGTAAACAAGGGGAGTGCAAATGCTCCAACTCCGCAACTCAATACCTGGCAGTGTCTGGTTGGAAAGGCGAATCCCCAGGAATAGAGTGGGGTCTGGGAGGTTCTCAGGCCACACACGGCAAAGCAGTTCCACTGCTGGAAGGACATTTGGTAGAGACTGTTGAAGCCACTTGGTCCCAGCAGACCCCGGCAGGCAGCCACATTCACTGGTGCTAGAGCAAGGTTGTTGAGGGTGAAGGCTGGTGCCAGATGTGTGTTGTAATTTTCCATAGTCCCTGAAACACTAAGGCTACACTCTCTCACGATCTCTTTTTGGGGCGGGCTGGCACCTGGCTGCAGTCTTGGGGTACCAGCAACAGCAGGGTCCAGCGGGTGTTCCTGGGTGCAGCAACATTCCGCCATTGCTCATTCGGCCATTGCTCAGTCAGACAGTCCAGGAGAGGGATGAAGCAGGTCAAAGCCTCAGTCCTTCAGAAGGGGCTGGGGAAAACAGCTGCATCTGAGACAAAACTTGGGAAAGAGGTACTGCCTGGGGCCTGGTCACCGAGAGTGGAAAATCCGGGAGTGGATGAGAGCTGAAGACGGAGGACAGGTGCACGATTGCTGATCCGGGAGAACAGACTGGGTGGCTGGGTGGCGCCATTTTTCACCGTCCCCGCGCATGCCATACACTCCTAAGAGCACCGCAACAATCCACCCCAGTAGGCTAGCAGCGCTATCTAGCAAAGAGCAGACCTGTTACACCGAGTCCTGCCCACTGGGCCAACTTCGCTCTTCAAGAACACAAACCTCACCGCCTGCTTAATTTATGGACTATAAAGAGCTACGTTGACTGACCTCTAGGGGAAAACGAAGCAATTTGAGACCTACTTTAATCTGTTAGGTTCATCTATTCAATTTTTTCTCTCTCTCTTTTTCCTTTTTCTCTTTTACAATTGTTTTCTTTTTCTTGAATACAGAAAGAGAAAAAACTCATTTTTATTTTCAATTTTTATTAAAAATATCTGTCTTTAATTTTTATTACTATATTTTTTACTTGTGTGTAATTTTTTTCAAATTCTACTCTACTTCCATCATTTTATTTTAGTCTACTTCACTGTACTCACCTTTTAAAATTTTTCAAGCAATTTCCTTTTTTTCTTTCATTTTCTTTTTTCCCTTTTTCATTTCTTTTCTTTTTCTTGAATGCAGAAAGAGAAAAAACTGCATTTTTACTTTCAATTTATTTTAAAAATATTTTTATTTAATTTTTATCAGTATGTTTTTTGCTTTTATGTAATATTTTTCAAGTTCTATCTTACTCCCATCATTTTATTTCAGTACTACTACAGTTTATTCCCTTTTCCAAATTTTCAAACGATTTTTTTTTGTCTTTTCTTTCTTAAATCTTTTCCCTTTTTCATTTCTTTTCTTTTTTATTAAATACAGAAAATGAAAAAAATCATATTTCTTTTTAATTTTTATTAAAAGTATCTTTCTATAATTTTTTCTACTACATTCTCTACTTTTATGTATTTTAGTCTAGTTTAGTGTATTCATCTTTTCAAATTATCAAATGATTTCTTTTTTTTTCTTTCCCCCATCCAGTCCCCCATCAAGTCCCCCATCAAGGCTGTCATTCAAAATAGAAGGAGAGATAAAAAGTTTCCAAGACAAACAAAAATTAAAGGAGTTTGTGATCAATAAACCAGCCTTGCAAGAAATTTTAATTTTCTGAGGGGAGAAAATTTTAACTTTCTGAGGGGAGAAAAGATGAAAAAACAAATATATATATATATATATATATATATATATATATATCAAAAGCTACAATGGTTAGAAAGGACCAGAGAATGCCACCAGAAACTCCAACTCTACAAGCATCATAATGACAATAAATTCATATCTTTGAGTACTCACTCTAAATGTCAATGGACTCAACGCTCCAATCAAAAGACATAGGGTAACAGAATGGATAAGAAAACAAGACCTATCTATATGTTGTTTACAAGAGACCCACTTTAGACCTAAAGACACCTTCAGATTGAAAATAAGGGGATGGAGAACCATTTATCATGCTAATGGTCAACAAAAGAAAGCCGGAGTAGCCATACTAATATCAGACAATCTAAACTCTAAAATAAAGACAGTATAAAGAGATGCAGAAGGGCATTATATCATAATCAAGGGGTCTATAGACCAAGAAGACCTAGCAATTGTAAACATTTATGCGCTAAATGTGGCAGCACCCAAATATATAAATCAATCACAAACATAAAGAAACTCATTGATAGTCATACCATAATACTAGGAGACTTCAAAACCCTACTCAAAGCAATGGACAGATCATCTAATCAAAGCATCAACAAGGAAACAATGGCTTTGAATGACACACTGGACCAGATGGACATTATAGATATATTCAGAACATTTCATCCTAAAGCAATAGAATATACATTCTTCTCCAGTGCACATGGAACATTCTCCAGAATAAACCATATACTGGGACACAAATCAGCCCTAAGCAAGTACAAAAACATCGAGATCATACCACACATATTTTCAGAACACAACACTATGAAACATGAAAGCAACCACAAGAAAAAAATGGAAAGGTAACAACTACTTGGGGAATGAAGAACACCTTATTAAAGAATGAATGGACTAACCAAGCAGTTAAAGAGGAAATTAAGAAGTATATGGAAGTCAATAAAAATGAAAACACCACAACCTAAAACCTCTGGGACGCAGCAAGGACGGTCATAACAGGAAAGTATATAGCAATCCAGGCCTAACTAAAGATGGAAGAAAGATCTCAGATACACAACTTAACTTTATGCCTTAAGGAGCTGGAAAAAGAACAGCAAATAAAACCCAAAAACAGCAGAAGAGAGGAAATAATACAGATTAGAGCAGAAATTAATGCTATTGAAACCAAAAAACCAGTAGAACAAATTAATGAAACCAGAAGCTGGTTCTTTGAAAGAATTAACAATATTGATAAACCACTAGAAAGTTTGATCAAAAAGAAAAAGGAAAGGACCCAAATGAATAAAATCAAGAATGAAAGGGGAGAGATCACAACCAACACAGCTGAAATAAAATCAATAATAAGAGACTATTATCAGCAATTATATGCCAATAAAATGGGCAATCTGGAAAAAATGAACAAATTCCTAGAAAAATATACACTACCAACACTGAAAAAGGAAGAAATAGAAAATTTGAACAGACCCATAACCAGTAAGGAAATTGAATTAGTAGTTAAAAATCTGCCAAAAAAAAAAAAAAAAAAGAGTCCAGGACTAGATGGCTTTCCAGGAGAATTCTACCAAACATTTAAGGAAGAGTTAACACCTATTCTCTTGAAGCTGTTCCAAAAAAATAGAGATGTAAGGAAAACTTCCAAACTCTTTCTATGAAGCCAGCATTACCCTGATTCCAAAACCAGAGACCCCACAAAAAGGAGAACTATAGACCAATTTCCCTGATGAACATGGATGCAAAAATTCTCAACAATATATTAGCCAACCGGATCCAACAATATATTAAAAAAACATATCCACCATGACCAAGTGGGATTTATACCTGGGATGCAGGGCTGGTTCAATATCTGCAAAACAATTAATGTGATTCATCACATCAATAAAAGAAAGGATAGAACCATATGATCCTCTCAATAGATGCAGAGAAAACATTCGACAAAATACAGCATCCTTTCTTGATAAAAACCCTCAAGAAAGTAGGGATAGAAGGATCATACCTCAAGATCATAAAAGCCATATATAAATGACCCAATGCTAATATCATCCTCAATGGGGAAAAACTGACAGCTTTCCCCCTAAGGTCAGGAAGAATACAGGGATGTCCACTCTCGCCACTGTTATTCAACATAGTATTGGAAGTCAGCCTCAGCAATCAGACAACACAAAGAAATAAAAGGGGAGGAGGTCAAATTTTCACTCTTCGCAGATGACATGATACTCTATATGGAAAACCCAAAAGATTCCACCGAAAAACTGCTAGAACTGATTCATGAATTCAGCAAAGTTGCAGGATATAAAATCAATGCATAGTAATCGCTTGCATTCCTATACACCAACAATAAAGCAACAGAAAGAGAAATCAAGGAATCGATCTGATTTGCAGTTGAACCAAAAATCATAAAATACCTAGGAATAAATCTGACCAAAGAGGTGAAAATTCTATACACTGAAAACTATAGAAAGCTTACGAAAGAAATTGAAAAAGACACACAAAAAAAGGAAAAAAACATTCCATGCTCCTGGAATGGATGATAAATATTGTTAAAATGTTGATGCTACCCAAAGCAGTCTACATATACAATGCAATCCCTATCAAAATAACACGAGATTTCTTCACAGCGCTAGAACAAATAATCCCAAAATTTGTATGGAACCAGAAAAGACCCTGAATACCCAATCTTGAAAAAAACAAAGCAGGAGGCATCACAATCCCGGAATGCAAGCTATACTACAAAGTTGTAATCATCAAGAGAGTATTTTACTGGCACAAAAACAGACACTCAGGTCAATGGGACAGAATAGAGAACCCAGAAATAGACCCAGAAACGTATGGCCAAGGCAGGAAAGAATATTAAGTGGAAAAAAGACAGTCTCATTGCCAGTGGTGCTGGGAAAACTGGATACTGACATGCAGAAGAATGAACCTGGACCACTTTCTTACACCATACACAAAATAAACTCAAAATGGATGAAAGACCTAAATTTAAGACAGCAAGCCATCAAAATCCTCAAGGAAAAAGCAGGCAAAAACCTCTTTGATCTTAGCCACAGCAGCTTCTTACTCAACACGTCTCCGGAGGCAAGGGAAACAAAAGCAAAAATGAACTACTGGGACCTCATCAAAGTGAAAAGCTTCTGCACAGCGAAGGAAACACTCAGAAAAACTAAAAGGCAACCGGGAGAGAATGGGAGAAGATATTTGCAAGTTACATATCAGATAAAGGGTTAGTATCCAAAATCTATAAAGAACTTGCCAAAGCCAACGCCCCAAAAACAAATAATCCAGTGAAGAAATGGGCAAAAGACATGAATAGACACTTTTCCAAAGAAGAAATCCAGATGACCATAGAACACATGAAAAACTGCTCAACTTTGCTCATCATCAGGGATATACAAATCAAAACCACAATGAGATACCACCTCATATCTGACAGAATGGCTAACATTAACAATTCAGGCAACAACAGATGTTGGTGAGGATGCAGAGAAAAGGATCTCTTTTCCATTGTTGGTGGGAATGCAAGCTGGTGCAGCCACTCTGAAAAACAGTATAAAGTTTTCTCAAAAAATTACAAATAGAACTCCCCTACGACCCAGCAATTGCACTACTAAGCATTTATCCAAGGGATACATGTGTGCTGTTTTGAAGGGACACATGCACCCCCACATCTATAGTAGCACTCTCAACAATAGCCAAAGTATGGAGAGCCCAAATGTCCATCGATGGATGAATGGATAAAGAAGATGTAGTATATATATACAATAGAGTATTACTCACAATCAAAAATAATTAAATCTTGCCATTTGCAACTACGTGGATGGAAATGGAGGGTATTATGCTAAGTGAAATTAGTCAGAGAAAGTAAAAATCTTATGACTTCACTCATATGAGGACTTTAAGAGACAAAACACACAAACATAAGGGAAGGGAAACAAAAATAATATAAAAAAAGGGAGGGGACAAATCAAAAGAGACTCATAAATATGGAAAACAAACTGAGGGTGGCTGGAGGGGTAGTGGGAGGGGGATGGGCTAAATGAATAAGGGAGATTAAGTAACCTACTCCTGAAAATATTACTTCACTATATACTAACTAATTTGGATGTAATTTAAAAAAATAAAAAATAAAGGTAAATTACTTTTACCTGAAAAAAAGAAAACAACCCTAATCTAACTCTGTGTGCACTATCTTAACATATAGCAAAGTTAAAGAAGAAATGCATGATAGGAGTCTACATTTTGTCAATAAAATACTTAAAGTGGGTTCTGAAAAAAAAAACTAAAAGGCAAATGAAGGAATGGGAAAAGATATTTGCAAGTGACATATCGGATCAAGGGCTAGTATCCAAAATCTATGGAGAGCACACCAATATCCACACCCGAAAAACAAATAATCCAGTGAAGAAATGGGCAGAAGACAGAGACACTTGACTGAAGTAGACATCCAGATGGCCAACAGGTACATGGAATGATGCTCAATGTCGCTCCTTATCAGGGAAATACAAATTAAAACCACACTGAGATACCACCTCACGCTAGAGTGGCTAAAATGAACAAATCAGGAGACTCTAGATGCAGGAGAGGATGTGGAGAAATGGGAACCCTCATGCACTGTTGGTGGGAATGCAAACTGGTGCAGCCGCTCTGGAAAACAGTGTGGAGGTTCCTCAAAAAATTAAAAATAGATCTACCCTATGACCCAGCAACAACACTGCTAGGAATTTCCCCAAGGGATGCAGGCATGCTGATGCGAGGGGCACTTGAACCCCAATGTTTATAGCAGCACTTTCAACAATAGCCAAATTATGGAAAGAGCCTAAATGTCCATCAAGTGATGAATGGATAATGAAGATGTGGTTTATATATACAATGGAATACTACTTGGAATTGAGAATGAATGAAATCTGGCCATTTGTAGCAACGTGGATGGATCTGGAGAGTGTTATGCTAAGTGAAATAAGTCATACAGAGAAAGACAGATACCATATGTTTTCATTCATGTGTGGATCCTGAGAAACTTAATAGAAGACCATGGGGGAGGGGAAGGGGAAGGGGAAAAAAGTTACAGAGAGGGAAGGGGGCAAACCATAAGAGATTCCTAAAAACTGAGAACAAACTGAGAGCTGATGGGGGGGAGGGGAAACTGGATGATGGGCATTGAGGAGGGCACCTTTTGGGATGAGCACTGGGTGTTGTATGGAAACCAATTTGACAATAAATTTCATATTAAAAAAGCAATGAGAAAAAAATAATAATAAAGATATAAATATTAAAAAAAAACCTGACAATCAACTGAAGGTTGATGGGTTTGGTAGGGAGGGGAAAGTGGGTGATGGGCATTGAGGAGGGCACCTGTTGGGGTGAGCACTTGGTGCTGTATCGAAACCAATTTGACAATAATTTGATATAAGAGAAAGCCACCTGTAGATTGAAAATGAGAGGATGGAGAAACATTGATCGTGCAAATGGAGGTCAACAGAAAACTTAAGTATCAATATTTATGTTGGATTAACTAGGCATGAAGGGAAAGGCTGTAATAAGAGATAAAGAAGGGCATATTATCATAAGAAAGGAGAAAATCCAATAAGAATATTCTAAATATTTATACTCCCAACATAGGACACCCAAGCATAAAACAATTAACAACAAACATGAAGGTACTAATTAATAGTAACAAAACAATAGCAGGGGGCTTTAACACCCCACTGACATCAATGAACATATCATCTATACAGAAAATAAACAAGGAAACAATGGTTTTAAATGACACACTTGTTCAGATGGTCTTATCAGACCTATTCAGAACATTCCATCCTAAAACAGCAAAATGGACCTTCTTTTCAACTGGACATTCTTTCCATGGGGCCTCTCTGGAATAGATCACATATCAGCTCACAAATCTGGCCTGAAGAAGTATAAAAAGATTGAGTCATACACTGCATCTTTTCTGATGACAACACTATGAAACTAGAATTCAACCACAAGAAGTTTGGAAAGACCACAACTACATGGCTAAACAACATGCTACTAAACGATGGGTCAACCAGAAAATCAAAGAAGAAATATTGAAACACATGGAAACAAATGAAAATGAACACACAATTGTCCAAAACCCTTGTGATGCAGCAAATGAACTCCTAAAAGGGAAGTATATAGCAATACAAACCTAAAACAAGGTGCAAGAAAAACCTCAAATAAACAACCTAACCTTACAACTAAAGGAGATACAAAAAGGACAACAAATGAAGCCTAAAGCCAGCAGAAGGGAAACAATAAAGAGTAGAGCAGACACAAATGATATAGAAACAAACAAACAACAACAACAACAAAAACAGAACGGTGAATGAAAACAGGCACTGGTTCTTTGAAAAAATTAATAAAATTGAGAAACTTCTAGCCAGAATCATGAAAACAAAATGAGAAAGGACCCAAATAAATAAAATCACAAATGATACAGGAGCAATAACATCCAACACTAGAGGAATAAAAACAATTATAAAATAATAAAATGGAAAACTGTATGCCAAAAATTGGACAACCTGGAAAAATGGACAAAGTGCTAGAAACATACAAACTACCAAAACTGGAATAGAACAGGAAAAAATAGAAAACTTGAATAGATCAATAACCAGCAAAGAAGTTTAATTAGTAATAAACAAACTCCCACAAAACAAAAGTCCTGGGCCAGACAGCTTCACAGGTTGATTCTACCAAACATATAAAGAAGAGTTGGTACCTATTCTTCTCAAATTATTCCAAAAGATATGAAAGGAAGGAAAACTTTCAAACTTATTCTATGATACCAGCATTTTCCTGATACCAAAACTAGATAAAGACTGCACTAAAAAAGATAATGATAGGCCAATATCCCTGATAAATCAACATGGATGCAAAAATTCTAAATAAACTGCTAGCAAACCGAACCCAATGATACACTCAAAGCATCATTCACCACCACCAAGTGGGATTTATTCCTCGGTTGCAGGGGTGGTTCAGTATTTGAAAAACCAATCAATGTGATGCACTATATTAATAAAATAAAGGGTAAGAAGCATATGATAATTTCAATAGATGCAGTTAAAACATTTGACAAAGTACATCATTCCTGATAAAAAACCTTCAACAAAGTAGGTTTTGACAGAACATACTAAATATAATAAAGGCAAAATATGAAAAACTCACAGCTAATATCATACTAAATGTGGAAAAATTGAGCTTTACCCCTAAGGTCAGGAACCAGACAGGGATGTCTACTCTCACCACTGTTATTTAACAGTATTTGGAAGTCCTAGCCACAGCGATCAGACAACACAAAAGAATAAAAGGCACACAAATCAGAGATGAATAAGTAAAATTTTCACTATTTGCAGATGGCATAATACTCTATAGAAAACCTGAAAGACAGCACCAAAAAATTCCCTTAATACATGAATTCAGTAAAGTCACACAATGCAAAATCAATGTACAGAAATCTGTTGCATTTCTATACATCTATAATGAAGCAGCAGAAAGAGAAATTAAGGAATCAATCCCATTTAAAATTACACCAAAAACCAGAAGATACCTGTAAATATACCTAACCAAAGAGGTACAAGATCTTTACACTGAAAACTATAGAAAGCTTATGAAAGAAATTGAAGAAGACACAAACAAATGGAAAAACATTCCATGCTCATGGATTGGAAGAGCAAATATTGTTAAAATGTCGATACTACCAAAAACTATCTACCCATTAAATGCAATCCTTATCAAAATACCACCAGCATTCTTCACAGAACTTCAACAAACAATCCTAAAATTTGTATGGAAACACAAAGACCCCAGATAGCCAAATCAACCTTGGACAAGAAAAGCAAAGCCTGAAGCATCACAATTCTGGAGTTGAAGTTATATTACAAAGCAAGAGTAATGAAAACAGTATGGTACTGGTACAAAAATAGTCACACAGATCAACAGGACATAATAAAAAGTCCAGAAATGAACCCACAACTATATGGTCCATTAATCTCCAGCAAAGCAGAAAGGAATATCCAATGGGAAAAAGACAGTCTCTTCAACAAATGGTGTTGGAAAAACTAGACAGCAACATGGAAAGAAAGAAATGGCACCATTTTATTAAACCATATACAAAAATAAATTCAAAACGTTTGAAAGACCCAAATGTGAGACATGAAACCATGAAAATCCTGGAGAAGAAAACAGGCAATAACCTCTTTGACATCAGCTATTACAAATTCTTTCTAGATATGTCTCCTGAGTTTAGGGAAACAAAAGTAAAAATAAACTATTTGTACTACATCAAAATAAAAACCTGATGCACAGCAAAGGAGACAATCAACAAAACTAAAAGGCAACCTACGGAAAGGGAGAAGATATTAGCCAATGACACATCTGGTAAAGAGTTAGTATCCAAAATATATAAATAACTTCTAAAACTCAACACCCAAAAACAAATAATTCAATTAAAAATGGGCAGAAGACATGAATAGACATTTTTCTAAAGAAGACATATGGATGGCCAACAGACACAAAAAGAGGCTCAACATCACTGATCATCAGGGAAATACAAATAAAAGCTACAAATCAAAATCGCCTCATGCCTGTTGGAATGGCTGAAATCAACAACACAAGAAAAAAACAGGTGTCGGTGAGGTTGTGGAGAAAGGGGTACACTCTTACACTGTTGGTGCGGTGCAAATTGGTGTAGCCCCTCTGGAAAACGGTACGGAATAAAAAAAAAAGTTACAATAGGACTACTCTACAATCCAGCAGTTGCACTACTAGGCATTTACCCAAAGAATACAAAAATAGTAATTCAAAGGGATACACCCACCCTAATGTTTACAGCAGCATTATCTACAATAGCCAAATTATGGAAACAACCCAAGTATCCATCAACCAATTACTGAATATAGAAGAGGTGATATGTATATACAATGAAATAGTACTCAGCCATAAAAGAATTGCCATTTGCAATGACATAGATGGAGCTAGATATCATGCTAAGCAAAGTAAGTCAATCAGAGGAAGATAAATACCATACGATTTCACTCATATGTGGAATTTAAGAAACAAAAAAAAAACAAGCAAAGAATAAAAAAATAAGAGAGAGTTAGGGGCAGTTTATGAAAGTGACTCTTAACTGTAGAGAACAAACTGATGGTTACAAGGAGGGAGTTGCATGGAGGGATGGGTTAAATAGGTGATGAGGATTAAGAAGTGCACTTGTTATAAGCACCAGGTGTTTTATGGACGTGTTGAATCACTATATTGTACACCCGAAACTAATATTATGCTGTATGCTAACTAACTGGTATTTAATAAAAACATTGGGGGCGCCTGGGTGGCTCAGTCGGTTCAGTGTCCGACTCTCCGTTTCAGCTCAGGTCATGATCTCACGGTTTCGTGAGTTCAAACCCCACATTGGGCTGTGCGCTGATGGTGCAGAGCCTGCTTAAGATTCTCTCTCTCTATATATATCCCTCTCCCTCTCTCTCTGCCCCTCCCCTACTCATGCTGTCTCTGTCTCTCTCAAAATAAATAAATAAACTTGAAAAACAAATCTTAAAAAACATTGGGAAAAAAGGAAGTTTTTCCTTATATTAGTATGTGAATTGAATAGTCTGTTGGCAACTGTGAGAATCAGCTTTCTATCCCTCTCACAACAGAAGAATACAGGACAGCTGTCACCTGTCAGGTATGAAAGAACTCAACTGTATTGACATTCACTGGTAATTACAGTCATGTCCTTGATTCTGTCGACATCACTGTGTATCGGGAAATCTTTCAGTGTTGTATTCAATGCAGCCCCACTGTTTAGCCACATTCCAGACTGTGGAGTATCAGAGTGCTAAGAAGTCATTGATACGCTCATATTAGAAGGCTTCAAGCCAATGATGTAGATGAAACACAGATACTTCCTTCAGGTTGAGAGTGCTAAGGCTCATGGACTACTCTGCCTCCTTGCCAGAAAGCCAAACACCATTCTCAAGCCCACTTTGTTTCCAGTGGAGAAATTATGGCCACATTCTGTCCAATAAAATGTGAGCACAAGTGATGCATGCTGTTTCCATTCTGGCTGTGAAACATCTAATATAACTATCTTTTGTCCCTATCTCTCAAGTATAGAGTTGTCAGCAAAGTCAAATTTCTGGTGCATTGGAGTCACAGGATGGAAGGAACTCAGATGCCTGGTTTAGATGCTTGAAGAAGAGGTCCAGGGAAGCCCGCTGACAAGGAACATCCTCGTAGATCTTTATATAAGTTAAAATAAACTGTTTTTTTTTTTTACTAAGTCTTTGAGATTCAGAGATTGATTATTAAAGTAGTTGGCTTTACTTACTCTAATACATATCCCTATGAGTCAACTGAAGTTTAGAGAGTGAGGTGGTCTACCTTTACTCACTTATCATATATTGTTATGCAGAACCAAATTAGGACCGTGATAATGTCATTTTAAAATGAAAGAACAGAGGTTGGTGGCAGAGTAGTATGACCCCAGGCTTACCTTGTCCCATGAATACAACCAGGTAACTATCAAATTATCCTAAATACCCCAGAAATTGACCTGACAACTGACAGGACAAACTCCTCAACTAAAGGTAAAAAAGAGGCCACATCGAAGAAGGTAGGATGTGCAGAGACATGTTTGGGGAGAGAAATGGATCTTGGCCACTTGGGGTTGGGAGGGAGCCACAGTCATTGAGAAAGGCAAGAGACAGACTAGCACAAAAGGTAGATCACAGGGAAACAAATCCCCATAGCAAATGGCTTGGAGAGTGAGAGGGGCAAAATTTCATGAGTTCTGGCAACCAGCGAGGCTTAAAGCCAGGAGTTTTAAAGGCAAGCAGGCTTAGCTGCAGTAGATCCTGGAGAGCATTATGCTGCTCTTGGTAAAGGCAGGCAAACAACCCAGACATACAGCTTGGAAACAGCAATCTGAAGAGGGCATGGGGCACACAGAGGAGAGGTTATTCGCTCATCTTGGAGTGTGTCTCTGAGAGGCAGTGTTCACGGAGAGACCCCTCCAAAAACAAAGGAACCAGTCAGCACCAGTTCCCTTTCCTGCCCTTCAGCATGAAGACAGAGCCACCTGTGGGAACTAGCTTAGTACTGACCCTTGCTACCTAACTTGCTTACACTAAGCCTTGCCCACCCATGCTCTGGTTGATCTAGCCTCCCAAATCACAACTGCCTCAGTCCCAGCATGGCAGGGCCCTCCCCCAGAAGACTGGTCCAAATAATTGCTCACACTGCATCTCCTGATGCACAGATTTTGCAGAGCCTCCTTTCTAGCAGCAGTAGCAACAGGTCTTGTTTCACAACCAGACCAGAGCACACGTGGCTAAAACACACCACAGTAAAGCCAGACACCAAACACTCCCCACAATAGACAAAGAAAGTCTCTGCAGATGACTGGCCTGAAGGATGAAGTAGCCAGGACAAAACAGCCAAACACACACACACAGCACACTCTGGAGACACTCCCAGAAGCACCGGGCCCTGGGTAACAGGAGACACTACATGGCAGGGCACTACAGGATCTCCTCTCCATAAGGCCATTATGCTCGGGACAGGAGATGTAGCTGAATTTCCTGACAAACAGAAGAAACACAGAGACTTACACAAAATGAGAAGACAGAGAAAATTATTCCAAATGAAAGAACAGGGCAAGACAATGGCCAGAGATCTAAGCAAAACAGACATAAGTAACATGCCTGATAGAGAACTTAAAGTAATGATCATAATTACACTCACTATACATGAAAAAAGAGTGGAAGACATGAGTGAGACCCTTAATAGAGGTAAGTAATAACATAACAGAGATAAAGGACTCAAAAAAATGAAGTGAGAAACACACTTGGTGGAATGAACAACAAGATGGAGGAGGCAGAGGAATGAATTAATGACCTAAAAGACAGAAAAATAAAGGAATTAAGCAGAACAAAGAGACAAAAAAGAATTCTGCAAAACAAGAATAGATTTAGGAAACTATGTGACTCCATCAAACATAATAGCATTAGTATTATAGGGGCACCTGGGTGGCTCAGTATGTTGAGCATCCAACTATTGATTTCAGCTCAGGTTGTGATCCCAGAGTCTTGAGATAGAGCCCCACATTAGGCTCTGTGCTGACCATGGAGCCTGATTTAGATTCGCTCTCTCCCTCTGCCTCTCTCCCCCACTCACACTCTCTCTCTAAAATAAAAAAAAATCTAAAACAAAAAGAAAATTAGTATTATAGGAATCTCAGAAGAAGAAGAAAAGGGGGAAGAAAATTTATTTGAAGATATAATAGATGAAAATATTCATATTCTGAGAAAAGAAACAGATATCCAGATTCAGGAGGCACAGAGGCAACTCACATCAAATCAACAAAAGCAGACCCACATGGAGACATATTGTAATTAAATTGGCAAAATACAGTCACAAAGAAAAAAAATTAAAAGCAGCAAGTAAAAAGAAGACAGTAACTCACAAGGGAAAACCCATTACACTAGCAGGGGTTTCTTGGAAGAAAGTTTCCAAGCCAGAAGATAGTGGCATGATGTATTCAAAGTGCAGAATGGGAAAAATCTACAGTCGGGAATACTCTATGCAGCAAGGCTATCATTCACAGTAGGAGAGATCGTTTCCAAGCCAAACAAAAAAATAAGGAGTTCATGACCACTAAACCAGCCTTGCAAGAAATATTAAAGGGGACTCTACGAGTGGAAAATAGAGACCAATAGTGAGAGTACAAGAGTAGGAAACACAAAAGAAGTAGAAATGAGTATTACTGTAAAAAAAAAATCAGTCAAAGGACTCACAAAAGGACATAATATATGACAATATAACTAAAACACAGGGAGAAGAAGAGCAAGAATGAGTACAAATTAAACCACTACCAACTTAATGTAGACAGCTATATGAAGAAGAGATCATACACAAAACTAATGGTAACCATATATCAATAATTACTAATATGAAAGGAATAAAAGAAAGAAATCCAAATATATCACTAAAGAAAACCAGCAAACCATGAAGAGAAAAACAAGGAAGGATAAAAGAAAATCTTCAGAAACAACCACAAAACAAATAATAATATGACAAAAATACATATCTATCACTATTTACTGTGAATGTAAAGGGACTAAATACCCAAGTCAAAAGACATAGGGTGACAGAATGGATAAAAAAACGAGATCCATTTATATGCTGACTACAAGAGACTCATTTTAGACCTAAAGACACCTGAAGAATGAAAGTGAGGGGATGGAGAAATATCTATCATGCAAATGGATGTCAAAACAAAGCTAGATTAGCATCACTTATATTGGACAAAATAGTCTTTAAAAAAAGACCAAAACAAGACACAAAGAAGGACACTATATAATATAAAGGGGAAATCCAACAAGAAGATATAACTGTAAATATTTATTCACCCAACATAGAAGCACCCAGATACATAGAACTATTAATAACAAACATAAGGGACCTAACAGATAATAGTATAGTAATAGTAGGGGACTTTACACCGCACTTACATCAATGGACAGATCATAGAAACAGAAAATAAGCATGGAAACAAAGCTTTCAATGACACGCTGGAACAGATGGAGTTAACATATATATTCAGAACATTCCATCCTAAAACAAAAGAAGATAAATTCTTTTCAAGTACACAAGGAATATTCTCCAGATCAGGTCTCATATTAGCCCACAAAACAAGTCTCAACAAATTCAAAAAGATCGAAATCATACCATGCATCTTTTCTGACCACAGCGCTATGAAAATAGAAGTCAACCACAAGAAAAAAAAAAAACAACCTTGAAAGACCACAAATATATGGAGGTTAAATAACATGATACTAAACAATGATTTCATCACCAGGAAAAATGGGAAAAAAAATAAAAAGTACATGGAAAAAAAATGACGGTTAAAAAGCAATGGTCTGAAGCCTTTGGGATCCAGCAAAAATGGTTCTAAGAGGTAAGTTTATAGCAAAATAGGCTTACCTCAAGATGAAAAACAAAATACCTAAACAACCTAAGCTTACACCTAGAAGAAGCTAGAAATAGAACAAGTGAAGCCTAAAGACAGCAGAAGGAGGGTAATAATAAAGACTAGAGCAGAAATAAATGAGATAGAAACTAAAAATTAGGGCACCCGGGTGGCTCAGTCAGTTAAGTGTCTGATACTTGATTTCAGCTCAGGTCACGATCTCACAGTTTGTTACTTGAGCCCTGAATCAGGCTCTGTGCTGATAGTGTGGAGCCTCCTTGGGATTCTCTCTCTCCCTCTCTCTCTCTCTCTCTTTCTCTCTCTCTCTCTCTCTCTCTCTCTCTCTCTCTCTCTCCCCTCCCCCACTTGCTCTTTCTCTATCTCTCAAAAATAAATAAAGAAATTTTAAAAAAGAAACAAAAAAAACCCCAATAGGACAGACCAATGAAACCAGGAGCTTATAATTTGAAAAAAAATTAAAAATTGATAAACCTCTATCCAGTCTTATGAAAAGAGAGAGAGAGAGAAAGGATTCATATAGATGAAATCACAAATGAAAGAGGAGAAATAACAATCAACACTAGAGAAATACAAACAATTATAAGAGAATATTATGAAAAACAATGCCCCAACAAATTGGATAACCTAGAAGAAATGGACAAATCTCTAGAAACATATAAACTACCAAAACCGGAACAGGAAGAAATAGAAAATTTGAACATACTTATAACCTGCAAAGAAATAGAGTCAGTAATCAAAAAACTCTCAAGAAACAAAATTCCAGGGCCAGTTTGCTTCCCAGACAAATTCTACTCAACATTTAAAGAAGAATTAAAACCAATTCTTCTCAAAGTATTCCAAAAAAATAGAAAAGAAAGGAAAACTTGCAAATTCATGCTCTGAGGCTGGCATTACCCTGATACTAAAAGCAGATAAAGACACCATGTAAAAAAGAACTACAGGCCAATATCCCTGATGAAAAAACATGCAAAACTCCTCAACAAAATACTAGTAAACCAAATTGATCAATACATTAAATAAATTCACTATGCTCAAATGGGATTTATTTCTGAGTTGCAAAGGTGGGTCCATGTTCTCAAATGAATCAATGTGATACACCAATTAATAAAAGAAAGGATAAGAACCATATGATCATTTCAATAAATGCAGAAAAAGCATTTGACAAGGTACGACATCCATTCGTGGTAGAAAAAAAAAGTCTCCCAACAAAGTAGGATTAGAGGGAAGATACCTCAATACGATAAAGGCCATTTATGAAAAACCCACAGAGGGTTACCGGTGGGGAGGGTGGTGGGGGTGAATTAAATAGGTAATGGAAATTAAGGAGTGCACTTGCTATGATCATCACTGGGTGATGTATGGAACTGTTGAATCACTATACTGTACACCTGAAACTGATATAACACAGTATGTTAACTAACTGGAATTAAAATGAAAGCAAAAAAGAAAAAAAAAACATCATGGCAATGATCACAATGCAATGAATTTAATTTTCTTAGTAAAGCATGTTGATATTAATGTAACCTTAATGATCCACTTCCATAGAAATACAGGGTGTCAGAGTTTCAAGGAATCTCCAAGTTAAACACTTCAGTTTTTAAGAGAATAGGCTAAAGTCTGGTTTAGATCTGTTCCATAAGCATTTATTGACACCAATGCTGACCAATTGTTGGAGGTTATGCAGGAATGCATGAGGAGCATAGAAATGATGATGACAGAGTCATTGCTATCAAGGATCTCACAATGTGGAAGTGGGAGGACAATGAACAGACTGTCTCATTGATGACCTTTATGGATAATCACCCGTGGGCCAGACTCTACGCTGGCTATTCTCCAAAGACCTTGAGAGGTGAGTGTCAAAATTCCCCTTCTACAGGTGGGAAAATGAAAGACAAGGGTTTACGTAACTAAGCCTACTAAGCAGTAGAGCTGGGGTTCTCTGGCAACACGTTACTTACATGACAGATGTTCAACTGTAGCTATTACTTGTTATGACACATGTGTATAAAGCTCGCTTTTAGACTATAGTTAAAGGTTGCTCCTCCATGTGCTCCTTCAGGTGCTAAGGCACCTGAAAGCTCTCTGTGCCATCTATGCCCAGTGCAGAGCTTGAAACCTGCTACTCGGTAAAGTGTTAGTGACACACTGATTTGATTTGATTTGATTTTTTTGCTTACTTATTTTATTTCTTGCTTTTTAAGTTTTCATTTTAATTCTAGTTAGTTAACATACAGTGTTATGTTAATTTCAGGTGTACAATACAGTGATTCAACAATTCCATACATCACCTGCTGCTCATCACAAGAGCTGTACTCCTTAATCTTCATCACCTATTTAATCTACCCCCCAACCACCCACCCCTCTGATAACCATCAGTTTGTTCTCTATAGCCAAGAGCCTGTTATTTGTTTGTCTCTCACGCTTGTTTCCCCCCTTGCTCATTTGTATTGTTTCTTAAATTCCACATATGAGTGAAATCATGTGGTATTTGTCTTTGACTGACTTATTTTGCCTAGCATTATACTCTCTAGCTTCATCCATGTTGTTGCAAATGGTAAGAGTCCCTTCTTTTTTATGGCTAAGTAATATTCCATTGTATTTGTATACTGCCTCTTCTTTATCCACTCATCAATGGATGGACACTTGGGTTGCTTCCATAATTTGGCTATTGTAAATAATGCTGCAATAAACATAAGGGTGCATGTATCCCTTTGAATTGGCACTTTTGTATTATTTGGGAAAATACCCAGCAGTGCACTTGCTGGAGCATAGGGTAGTTCTATTTTTAATTTTTTGAGGAGCCTCCATACTGTTTTCCAGAGTGACTGCACCACTTTGCATTCCTACCAAAAGTGCAAGAGGGTTCCTTTTTCTCCACATCCTCGCCAACACCTCTTGTTTCTTGTGTTGTTGACTTAAGCCATCCTGACAGGTGTGAGGTGATACCTCATTGTAGCTTTGATTTGCATCTCACTGATGGTAAGTGAGGATGAACATCTTTTCATGCGTCTGTTAGCCATCTGTATGTCTCCTTTGGAGGCGTGTCTGTTCCTGTCTTCTGCCCATTTGTTAATCAGATTATCTGGTTTTTGTTGTTGAGGGTTTTTTTTTATTTTTTAATTTTTTTTTAATGTTTACTTATATTTGAGAGAGAAAGAGAGACTGTGAGTAAGGGAGGGGCACACACACACACACACACACACACACACACACACACACAGAATCTGAAGCAGGCTCCAGGCTCTGAGGCTGTCAGCACAGAGCCCGATGCAGGGCTCGAACTCACAAGCTGTGAGATCATGACCTGAGCCTAAGTGAAACGCTTAACCATCTGAGCCACCCAGGTGTCCCTGCATTTTGCTTTTACTAGAAGGAAACTCAAAAGTGGACTCATGAGGAGATCTACTTCCTTAGTTCTGCTAATTATTCCCATCTTGGAAAACATATAATAGTATCTAAATCTTCACTCAGAGCTGATAGCAAAATCATCTGTTACTTGATTTTTTTTTTTAGTAATCCCTACACCCATCGTGGGGCTCAAACTCAAATCAAGAGTTGCATGCTCTACTGACTGAGCCAGCCAATCTGTCATGTTTCCGCCCCCCCCCCATATTTGATAGTGCCTAACAGTCTGTCACCATTCCTAGACATCATGATTCTGACAGTATCATGTGTGCCTCAGTAACTCCAGGCCAGAGTCTAGTTATAAACCTTACTGATATACTTGCATACCCCTCAGAAACCATATTTACTCAGAACAGTGTGGCTCACCATGTTGAACCACCAATGGTCCTTCTCATACACTGTAGGAGAAGCTGCTAGAGGCATGCTCAGGGCTGACCCTCCAGGAAGGGTATGATCCTGACTGGAAACCTTCCTAACAGGGGGAGGTATGAAGATAGAAATAGGAAGTTCTGGGCCCCATGCACAGTATATGAGAGTTGGCTTCTGTCTACTTATTACACGGTGACTGGGGAGGTGCTTCCTGGAATATTCTGGGACTTTGGAGACCACACTCAGAAGAGCAAAGTCTTTCCAGGGATGGCAAGAGCCTTCAGGAAGAGTGTCTGCTGGTATTAATTGTTCCTCAAAGTGAATCAGGGTATTAGTACATCCCAGTTTGAAAGTCTCAGGTCACTTTCAACTGTCCCTGGGTTTCATAGGAAACCAGAGACCTTTTTAGTAGACTGCTTTATTCAAAGTGTACTGAGTGTGCATGAGTTGGGGAACAGCACCTTCTTGTGGTCAGCACAAAAGTAACAGCATTAAAAACATTTATTATTATTATTATTATTATTATTATTATTATTATTTTATTAAAGAGGGTGTCATTGCCCTATTGAGCTCTGCAGGAGCAGAAGTTTGTGCAAATGGCTGAGGAATCCATGCTGGTGTGCTAGAATATCAGTGGAGGTGTTGGGGCCCATCAGGGAATCCATCTGAATTCTAGTCACCCTCAGTGTCAGGGCCCATTTCTGTACATGCAGGTGAGAAAAATTAGATGTGCTCCAATTTGAACTCTGGCTCCCCAGAGCCAGGGCAGCTAAAAGACTGAGGCTTAGTCATCCCACTCAGCAGACCTGGATAGCTACATGGATTCCCTACAGGAGTCAAAACTCCCCGCCACATGGGAAACTGAAGGTGAAAGGGTTCCCTGTGGCCTCTGATAAGGAATGGAGAGAATTTGGGGGCCAAGTGAGAAGATTTGGGGACTCAGGCCAGTGTAAAATCAGGACCAATTTAAGGGGTGCTGCAGTACAATAGTCATGGCTAATATTACTTTATTTGTTGCTATCGTAGAATTTAAGGAAGAAGAAAAAAAAATCAGGTAAATAAAGGACAAGTGAGGACCTTTGAGAGGGAAGAGAGGACAGGAGTTTCACCTGTAGAAAGTGTTCTGAAATGAGGCAAAAGAGACCTGGGACTGGATATCACCCCACCAAATATTGCAACCTCCTTAGGTGTCTTCTTTTTATTTATTTATTTATTTATTTATTTATTTATTATTTTTTTTGTAATTTAATTTTATTTTTTTATTTTTTTAAATTTACATCCAAATTAGTTAGTATATAGTGAAGCAATGATTTCAGTAGATTCCTTAATGCCCCTTACCCATTTAGCCCATCCCCCCTCCCACAACCCCTCCAGCAACCCTCAGTTTTTTCTCCATATTTATGAGTCTCTTTCGTTTTGTCCCCTTCCCTGTTTTTATATGATTTTTGTTTCCCTTCCCTTATGTTCATCTGTTTTGTCTCTTAAAGTCCTCATCTGAGTGAAGTCATATGATTTTTGTCTTTCTCTGACTAATTTCACTTAGCATAATACCCTCCAGTTCCATCCATGTAGTTGCAAATGGCAAGATTTCCTTCTTTTTGATTGCCAAGTAATATTCCATTGTATATATACTGACCACATTTTCTTTATCCATTCATCCATCGATGGACATTTGGGCTCTTTCCATACTTTGGTTATTGTTGATAGTGCTGCTATAAACATGGGGGTGCATGTGTCCCTTCAAAACAGCACACCTGCATCCCTTGGATAAATGCCTAGTAGTGCAATTGCTGGGTCGTAGGGTAGTTCTATTTGTAGTTTTTTGAGAAACCTCCATGCTGTTTTCCAGAGTGGCTGCACCAGCTTGCATTCCCACCAACAATGCAAAAGAGATCCTCTTTCTCCGCATCCTTGCCAACATCTGTTGTTGCCTGAGTTGTTAATGTGAGCCATTCTGACAGGTGTCAGGTGGTATCTCGTTGTGGTTTTGATTTGTATTTCCCTGATGATGAGTGATGTGGAGCACTGTTTCATGTGTCGGTTGGCCATCTGGATGTCTTCTTTCGAGAAGTGTCTATTCGTGCCTTTTGCCCATTTCTTCACTGGATTCTTTGTTTTTTGGGTGTTGAGTTTGATAAGTTCTTTGTAGATTTTGGATACTCACCCTTTATCTGATATGTCATTTGCAAATATCTTCTCCCATTATGTCGGTTGCCTTTTAGTTTTACTGATTGTTTCCTTCGCTGTGCAGAAGCTTTTTATTTTGATGAGGTCCCAGTAGTTCATTTTTGCTTTTGTTTCCCTTGCCTCCATAGACGTGTTGAGTAAGAAATTGCCGTGGGCAAGATCAAAGAGGTTTTTGCCTGCTTTCTCCTCGAGGATTTTGATGGCTTCCTGTCTTACATTGAGGTCTTTCATCCACTTTGAGTTTATTTTTATGTATTGTGTAAGAAAGTGGTCCAGGTTCATTCTTCTGCATGTCGCTGTCCAGTTTTCCCAGCACCACTTGCTGAAGAGACTGTCTGGAAAAATTATTAAAGACCGAAATGAGTTTTGGAAATTCAAGTGACTTTATCGTTAATGTTTTTTTATTTGTCACAATTGTTGATTGTGATCACATAGTACATACTAAATAGCAGAAGAAAAAACATAACCCTCCAAAATTGCCATAAATTTGTGGGTGGAAGGAAAGGAAGAACTCCCAGTCCTTTGTTTTTCCAGGGACAATCTCAAGACCTAAGTTTTTGCTCCAAGCTCAGAATCCCTTCCTTCCAAATCTCTTTTTCCTTACTGAAGCTAGTAAGGAATATATACGTGATATATATATATATATATATATATATATATATATATATATATATCCTGGCTATAGAAACGTCATCCACGTAGCAGCGCTCCCCTCAGGTAATCCCAGGAGCTTGAGTTTGAAGGTCTGTCATGTGGCATGGAGATCACATAACCTAAAGAGAGTGAAGGGTTTGTGAGTGCACAGACACCTCAGTATATAAATGTACTGAAAAAGATATCAGAAATAAAAACTAAAGAAAATTATTAACAGCAGTTATCTCTGGGCAGGTTGGTGGGGCCCTGTCAAGTCCATTGGTTTAGGTAGCACAGATGCTCAAAGTTTATGACAAAAAAAGGGCCCCTCAAAAATCTCAAACGTCATAATACAATTTTGGCATATGGTTGTGCACTCATGTAACCACAAAAAATTCTATCTACAAGGGCATGTAAAAACCAGGCTTGGCTGGAAACTGGAATTTGTAAACAGAGATATCTCTGGCAAGAAATACTGAATACAATGGACAGAAGTTAGTGTGTAATTGTGAACTGATTGAGAGTGGGAAATGCACGGAACAGTTTGGAACCTGGTGTAGCCTCTGCATTTCCCACTTCCTGACAACTTTTCCCTTAACTCTTCTCCTGGTGTGATTCTATGTGGGTTTATCTGGGGAGTAAGAGGTCTGAAGGATCTGAGTATGTGTTTTACAGGCAAAATGTTTGTGTTTCCCCAAAATTCAAAATTTTGAAGCCCTAACCCACCAGTGTGATTGTATTTGCAGCTGGAGCCTCTATGAAAGAAATTAAGGTTAAATGAGGTCATAAGGGTGGAGCCCTGATCCCATAGGATTAATGTCCTTATATAAGAAGAGACACTGGAAAGCTTGCTCACTCTCTCTGTGGATGTGAAAAGAAGAGGTCATGTGAGCACTCAGACGGAAGGCAGATATGTGCAAGTCAGGAAGACAGGCTTCACCAGAAAGCAACCCTACTGGACCTTGATCTGGGACTTTTAGTCTCCAGAATGGCGAGGAAATAAATTTCTGTTGTTTAAGCCTCTCAGTTATGGTATTTTGTTATGGCAGCCCCAGAAGATTAAGACAATGGAGGTAGGGAGGCAGTATCTGAGAAGAAGAATCAGGTTTAGAAATGTCTCATATTTGTGAGTCTGAACCAATGAACTTTTCACTATTGAAAATAAAGAGCTTTACTCACTTGAGTGCAGAGTAGCAGTATAATTAATATTTCTTTACGAAAATAGAAAATTATTTGATATTTTCCAGAGTTTTCAAAGCCAAGTCTTAAAATCGTCTTTTACACAACATCTTACTGGTAGATTACTAATTGAGTAATAAAAGGAAATGGACTCTCTTTTAAATATAAAAAGACCATTAAATCTCCTTTACTCTTTAATTCTTTTTTAATGTCTTACGATGCTTTCTAAACATTGTGAGTTCTCATTTTCTTCCTAAGCCCTAAATGTTAGGCTTCGTAATTCTTATTACAATTCATACATTCAATCTGGGTGAACTTGTCCTCTTTCTTTGATTTATCATCTATGTGTTGCTGAATCCTGAATCTCAAGCTGTGGTCTGACTATCTTTAGAAGTTCTAGACTCCTTTATCCAGCTGCCTAGCTAATGAGCATCTCCACTACAGTGTCCTCAGGGACCTCAAACTAATAATATTAAAAACTGAACACACTGTAATTACTCCTCACTAATGTTCCTCCTTTTTTTTATTACCTGACTCAGGAAATGGTAACAGGACTCAATTAATTATCAAAATCAAAAATTAAACAAATAAACATTCATTTGACTCATCCTGGACATATCCTTTCCTCATTTCCATAGCTAGTAAGATACGAAATCTAGTCTATTTCACCACACATATATCACTAACACTGTCCACTACCCTTAGTCTAACCTCCACCACTGTACCTCAAGAATACAATAATATGAAATGACATATTTATAGTTGATCATGAATTTCTGATTAAGGTTACTAGTTACAAACATCTAGGTGTTAGTCCAAGGAAAGTCATCAACAGTCATAGCCTGACATTAACTGAAGGACTTACCATGAGCAGACAGAATTGCAACTACTAATACTAAAAATTTCTCAAGATACACAGGTGTATACTGGTCTATTTAGTCCTAGCTCACTAGCAGGCAGAAGACAATGTTGTAATAAGGTACTTGATCTACTTTTTTTAAATTAATTCCCATGTAGCTAACATACAGTGTTATATTAGTTTCAGGTGTACAGTATAGTGATTCAACAACTTCATACATCACCCAGTGCTCATCACAACAAGTACATACCTTAATCTCCATCACTATTTACCCATCCCTCCACTCACTTCCCCTCTGGTAACCATCAGTTTGTTCTCTCTAGTTAAGAGTTTCTCTCTCTGTCTCTGTCTCTGTCTCTCTCTGTCTCTCTCTCTCTCACTCTCACTGTCACTCTCACCCTCCCTCCCCTCCTCTCACTCTCCATCTCTTTCTCCTTTGCTCATTTGTTTTGTTTCTTAAATTCCATATATAAGTGAAATCATATGGTATTTGTCTTTCTCTGGCCAACTTATCTCTCTTAGCATTATACTGGCCAGGCTGTTAAGGGTTTCATGAATCATGAATAATTAACTCCTGGCAACTGTGGAGGAGGTGGAGATGACCTATGGATAAGACACAGACTCAGAGCCATGCAGGATTCTGAATGCTCTGGGGCCAGGAAGAGGGCTACGCTCACCTGGGATTTTTCTCAGTTGCCTTGTCACCTCCAATCCTTCACACAAGCAGTCCTTCTTCTTTCAGCCTGCTTCCACACCTCAGTTCTAGTATTGTGATGAGGGTTTGGACTATAATATGAAACAAACTCAGGTTTGAACATAGGCCCCATGGCGTAACTCTGGTGTTAAGCAAGTTGTATAGTCCGGTTATGTCTAGCATGCCTCATCTGCAGAACTATGGACATAACAGTAACTACCTTGCAGGGCTACTGTTGGAATTAAGTGGAATGATATATTCAAAATGCCTGGCACAGAGAAACTGCTCAAGAAATGGTTGCCATTGTTATAGAAACCCTGCTCACATTCCTCTTCTGTGTCCATGCTTCCTACCTAAGTAAGAAACATGAGTCATGCTTCCACATCTACAAGATATAAATGAGAGTGCCCACACTTCAGGAAAGTTGTGAGGATTAAATGAGATAATGTATGTCAATTTCTTGACCAGGTAAGTTCCAAGTAGATGATTTAACCTAGAGGGACCAATGCCAGAACCTCCACACAGAATCAGAAGCAAGCAGAGAGGTGAGCAAGCAAAATATGAATGGGTGGACACTCACACAACTATGCACACACAGGCATGCAAATGCACTGAGGGGCTGTGTCCACAGGGTCTCCCTCTGCCTGGTCTGGGAAAGCTCAGGACCTATGCAAACCTGGGTTTACATGTCAAGCACACTATGGCTCCAGCTGAGGGATGCTGAGGAAGGAAGATAGGTTGTCTCGTTTCTACATTCATTCATTCAATCTGTCAGGTATCACTTTTTGAAGACTTTTTCCGGGCTGCCAGGCCCCATTGAGCTTGAAAGGAGCCTGATGCAACACATAAAGAGCATAGTCTGGCGGTGAGCAATGACTGGGGGAACTTTTTATGTCCATCTGCAAGGTGCAGTTGGATGAGAAGAGACTGGAAGTGGGGTAGAGCCAGGAAAGAGCCCACTGCATAAATCTAGACAGGAAACCCTGTAAGCCAGGGTAGTGGTGATTGGAATAGTGATATTAATGACTCAGATGGGAGAAGAACAATGTCCGTGGTACCAGGGGAATTGGGTCAAAAGCCTGGTTCCATCACCTGTCAGAGATTTGATATCAGGCCAGTTACCATGCCTATCACAGTCTCAGATACCTTGTATCGACATTGGACATCCTAACTAGAGTGAACACCTGGAGATAATGTACATTAAGGATGGCAAAAGGAAGTTACTCGTTATTGATATTACGAATAATAATAGGCTGGATCTAAGATATATGTTGAGGAAAGAAATGCAACAATTGTTAATTGACTGACATTTCAGTTAACAGCTGGGGGAACTTTAATGTGATCGCGTGCTTGTTTTATTTTCAGAAGTCATTCCCATCCTTAAGCAGAAAGCAGAAGAGGCTAGGATTTCCAGTGGGGAGACAAACAAAAAAGGTTTGGGCATGTCCTGGTGTAGCCAAGGAGGGACTTGAAAGCCTACCAGTGGTATGCACCTAGGGTCCCCAAGAGCACATGGGCTGATTTTATGGGTGTAATATTTGTCACTTGTTGTCCACATTGCCCCTACTATCACTTGAGGCGAATTGGCACCCTGAAGACCCCAGAGAAGCTCAAGGTGAAATTGTAGGAACCGCCATCACTCCTGTGATGATACAGAGTTAGCTAATGGGCTCACTTTGGGGTTTTGAGGGGACTTATGATTCTGGGAAGAGTCTTATAGGAAACCCAGTGTGGGATTATCTTTGCTTAAAGAGAGAATCTCCTCCAAGACACAAATGCCATGGACAATATCCAGTCTTCCCACAATTCTGAGGGCAGGCTGTACCTTTCTTTATTCTGTGACCAGCGTGCTGGGAGAAACTGAATGATCCTGCAGAGAGTGGACCAAACAAAAGGACCCTCCAGGAGGCCAAGGCACCCAAGAGAAGAGCAAGACAGACAACTGCCTTTCCTCCTACACCCCTAATCGCATCACCTACCCAAGCCAGAACCCTGGGAGACCCACTTAACCTGTTTCTTCCTTGCAGTGCTCAGATCCAAGCAGTCCCGAAGGCGTGTTGATTCTCTCTTCTAATCAGCTTTGATATCCATTCCTTTCTCTCCATTTGACTGCCATCACTCTATTTCAGGCCACCACTATCATTAGCCTAGATGAGGGCAACAACCCCTTATCAGGTCTCCCGCTCAACTCTTCACCCTCCCCACATGCACTTCATTCTCCACATTGCAGCCAAAAACATTTAGCTAAACTACTAATTTGACCTCATCAGTCCCTTGCTGCAAACCATTCAGCAATGCCCCATTCAGTTGGCTTTGGGATAATGTTCAACCAGCCTTATATATCATATATGGAATTATTTAATCAGGCAAGCATTTGCTTTCTATTTAAGATTTAGCAAAAAAAAGTCATAAATCATCTTGATTTCCACTGAAGTAGAAGAAAAAAAGTTTAAATCATTTATCAAACATTCTGAATATAAACTTGGCTTTCATAGTTGGAGATATTTTCCATTAAAAAATCTTAGTAAAATAATGATTGAACTCTTATTGAATCATTGTTTGTAGAGAGGAAACTAATTTGGAAATATTGTGTACCTGGCCAGTAGATGGATACCTGAAGATATTATGGTAAAACCACTGCAAGAACATTATTCAGCCATTATAATGAAAGAATTAGAGGTATGAGTTGAAGAAATTTTATTGTAGATCAGGAAAAAGAATGAAATGGAAATTGTGTATAGAATTATCCAATTTTTATAAGTGAAACAAAGCAGAAATCCATGTGGTTTATCCAAACACATTTATGCTTGACATATCAGACAAAGGGCTAGTATCCAAAATCTATAAAGAGCTCACCAAACTCCACACCCAAAAAACAAATAACCCAGTGAAGAAATGGGCAGAAAACATGAATAGACACTTCTCTAAAGAAGACATCCGGATGGCCAATAGGCACATGAAAAGATGTTCAGCGTCGCTCCTTATCAGGGAAATACAAATCAAAACCACACTCAGATACCACCTCACGCCAGTCAGAGTGGCCAAAATGAACAAATCAGGAGACTATAGATGCTGGAGAGGATGTGGAGAAACGGGAACCCTCTTGGACTGTTGGTGGGAATGCAAATTGGTGCAGCTGCTCTGGAAAGCAGTGTGGAGGTTCCTCAGAAAATTAAAAATAGACCTACCCTATGACCCAGCAATAGAACTGCTAGGAATTTACCCAAGTGATCCAGGAGTACTGATGCATAGGGGCACTTGTACCCCAATGTTTATAGCAGCACTCTCAACAATAGCCAAATTGTGGAAAGAGCCTAAATGTCCATCAAGTGATGAATGGATAAAGAAATTGTGGTTTATATACACAATGGAATACTACGTGGCAATGAGAAAGAATGAAATATGGCCTTTAGTAGCAACGTGGATGGAACTGGAGAGTGTGATGCTAAGTGAAATAAGCCATACAGAGAAAGACAGATACCATATGGTTTCACTCTTATGTGGATCTTGAGAAACTTAACAGAAACCCATGGGGGAGGGAAAGGAAAAAAAAAAAAAGAGGTTAGAGTGGGAAAGAGCCAAAGCATAAGAGATTCTTAAAAACTGAGAACAAACTGAGGGTTGATGGGGGGTGGGAGGGAGGGGAGGGTGGGTGATGGGTATTGAGGAGGGCACCTTTTGGGATGAGCACTGGGTGTTGTATGGAAACCAATTTGACAATAAATTTCATATATTGAAAAAAAACATTTATGCTGATGCAGCCAGTAACTCTACACCAGTTGGTGATCCTAGAGAACTATGCACATGTTCTCAGGGGACAGGTACAAAAGTATTAATTAGAGCATTATTTCTTGTGGAAAAAAAATGGAAACTGCAAAAGTCCAGATCATCAGGAGAAAGATAAACTGCAAGTACTGAAAGAAATAGTATATCTAAATTAAAATGACTAGAGCTACATTTATCAACTTGTGCAAACATTAAAAAGCATCCTATGTAATGTGTATGGACACAGAAATAGGTAACAAATATGTACAATTCTTCATAGGTGTAATAAGTACTGAATTCATGATAGCAGGGCCCCACTGAGGAGGGAAAGAGCAGTGTGGATCTGGGAAGAGGTAAACAGAGAGTTTTTCCATATCTGTAATGTAAAGGATAGGCCAAAGTAGGACCTAATTTTTAAATTTGGGACAGCGGGGCATGGGTTATGCAGGTGTTTGTAATTTTAATCTTTATTCTTCTCCCTATGCTTGAGATTAATTTGTAGTAAAGATATTTCTTCCTAAAACCCAGCAAACAAACCCCAAAAGTAATCACATGGCTTTTGTTTCATGATGGTAGGAGTGCACATGCTATAGACTTCCTTGAAAGGCCCTAATTCCTGGAAATTGTAAAACAAGTCCATACCTGTACCGTGAAATGATTCAGAAAGAATCGCCAGCAGACTAGAAATTGTCAGCAGACCAGAGGGACAGCAGATAGGTCCCAACTCATTTGTTTGAGTAAGCCATGGCCCACAATCTGTGCAAAGCTTGTTGCAAATGGAGGAACTGGCCCAAGAGTGGTCTATGCCCTGGCAAGGTGCTGGCTGGCATCAGAACAGGGCCCACAGGCAACCAAAAGGTGATTAGTGTATGGCAACAAAAGTAGTGTGGACTAACCCTGGCATTTCCTTACCTATCTCGCCCCCAGAACTTACCTCCAGGTGGTGGCTATAGTGATGTCTGCCCAGGTGAGAGCAATGCCTATGGACACTTGGGCATACAGCCAGGACAGTGCCTGGGATGGGTGGGTTAATAGACAACCCCACAGAATGTATCCAGCCCAGTCTCATATCCCACTCCAGTCCTTACCAGTACTTTCACTGAAAATATGGCAATAGTATAAATTCATCTCAACAGTAATCATGGCTCTTGTTCACTACATATTCCCCATGAATGAGATATACACATGCCTTGTGTATGACTTTACTTATGCTGATGCAACAAGTTACCACAAATTTAGTGGCTGAAAGCAACCAAATTTACTATTTTACTATTCTGGAGGTCAGAAGTCTAAAATGTGTCTGCAGGTCTGTGTTCCTCCTGAAGGTTCCAGGGGAGAATCCACTTCCTTGTCTTTTGTAGCTTTTAGAGACCCCCTACATCCCTTGTCTCATACTCCCTTCCTCTATCTACAAAGCCAGTGGTGTAGCCTCTTCTCTCTTCTTTGATCTCTGCTTCCATCCTTTCATGATTCGCTAACTCTAACTCTACTGTCTCCCTCCTATAAAGGACTCTTGCATTTACCTTTGGCCTATCCAGATATTCCAGGATAATCTTCCCGTCTAAAGACCTTTAACTTAATCACATCTTCAAAGTTCCCTTTTGCTGCAGGTTCTATGGATAGGGATGTGGACACCTTTGGAGTCTGGGGGTAATTTTTCAGCCTACCCTATCTTGCATGAACTATTTCCCTTTAATCTTTGCAACACTACTGTGACATACCCATTTGCAGATGAAGGAGAAATTGAGGCTTAGAAAGGTTAAGTGACACACTTGACTTGACATGGCTTGGAAGGGGCAGAGCCAGTCATGGAAAACCTGGTAAAGTGAGTAAGGATCCCTGCTTTGCTCCTCCCCACATCTGTCCCTTTTCTCATCTCTTCCTTCTGCTCCTATTCAAGAGAGCAATAATACTCCCTTCCATACTAAGCCCTCTGGAACCACTAAATGTGCACAATTGGAGCAGCTGTGAGGTGTGTGATGGCAGAAGCCAGGGCTTGGAAATCTGAAGATGTGAGCCCAAATATTGACATTCATCAGTAGTGCTATGATCACGGACAAGAGAGCTAACCTTTCTCTAGCTTCATTGGTAATTAAAGGTTGTTGTAAAGATTTCAGTTTGAAGGTAGTTTGGACACATAGCCTACCACAACAGTGTTAGTTTCCCTCCTCTCTTTGTACTCCTAAGGCCCTCACAAGTCAGTTGCCCTTCCTTTGTCATGTGCTACTTGCTCTAAACAAAGCTGTGGTCCGCAATGTCCCAGAGGCATGGTTTTTTTATATCCTCCTGTTAAACCATGCCTGATGATATTCTGGGTATTAAATACAGTGTTTATTGACTAACAACTTCTATGGCCTGTCTTATGTAAATGTGATTTCTGTTAAGCTTTTGTGAACATTGAGTGTAGCTCACAACTTAAACACTGTTCCTGATTACTCCTTTGAGGAAATTGGTTGGAAGTCGCAGTCCTAGGTTGTACATTTCTTCAGGTAGGCTCTGATCTACCCAGGGTGCTATGCACAGCTGCCCTGTCCTAGTTGTGGAGTGGAGCAAAGGTTCACTCAGATGAAGGCTGTGGCAGAGAGATGGCACCCCCTCCTCACCCAGCTGGTTGGTATGCAGAAGGAAATGCAGCAGTAAGCATACACTTCCCCAAATTAGTTTATGGCCAGGCTTCTTCAACAGGAGGCCTTGGTAGGTTCTGGGTATAAGGAAAATTTCAGTTAGAAAGTGACCGTTGGGAAGAGAATGAGTTTGCTGGCTTACATTCCCATAAAGTCCCATCAGAATGGAGAAGCTATTTGAAAGCATATAGGTGATTTTGCAGTCCTCTAGCCACACCGATTCATAAACAGCAAACATAAAACAAACAAAAGGAAAAAAAAAACTGAACTCAGAGGAACCTGCTTTCATCCAGGGTTGCCTGGATGTACTGTTGGATTTCTAGAGAGCCTGACAACAGGCCTGGCAGACAAGGCTGGAGAGATTAGCCTTTTAGCCTTTTCCTGTCTGTTCAGAGGACAAGTCACAGGACAGAGGTGGTAAGTGAGCTCATCAAAGTCAAAGAGCTTGTAGGCAACACAGGTTGGGCCAGAACTCATGTTCCTAGGTCTCAGTTCAATGTTCGTTACTCTATACCAAGCATCCCTTTTCTACACATGTACAGAGGACTGGGCCTTTTTGGGTGCAATTCAGCTGGCAATTCTGCTTTCTGAATGGGACCTACTGCCCCACCCCAACACTTATTCACCAGGAGTAACCATATCCTGATATTCCACAAACTCTATTGAAGTCTGGGAGACATCAAGAGGCTAGACAGGGCCCCTTCCCCTCAATGGGATTATAATCCGAGGTTCTGTCAAGCAAGCATTTAATCTCTTCCAGCCATAAAGGTATAAAGTTTGTGCTTGTTTTTAAAATGTTCAGGTAAACACACATGCAAGATGCATTCTTTCAACATGCATATTAAATGCCACTCTCACACACTGCTTGAAACACCTGAGAGGCAAAGGCTGTGATTCTTGCATGGCAAGTGCTGTTCATTTGTTATCTCATTTAATTCTCACAACCCTATGAGGCCAGCACTTAATTAACCACACCTTATAGATGAGGAAACCGAGGCTCAGAGAGGTGAAGTGACTTATGCAAAATAGTATCTTTGGAATGACATAAGAAAGATACAGAGTGCTGGCTATAGAGACTCCTCCCTCGGGGGGAGAGGAGCAAACATGGACTCATTACTCTTCCAGGAAGACAAACTTCAGGCAGGAAGAGGCCTGTAAGCAGGCAGACAGAATTTAGATAGTTGGAGATGAAAGGAAAGACAATTCAGACAGAGAAAGCAGTAAGCAAAGAACCAGAGTGGATAAAGTTGAGAGTATGCTCTGAATTACATTAGGGTTGCCAAATGAATTAAACAACCAAAATAAATCAGGCATTCAGGTGGACTGGAGCCTAGAAACCTCAGAGTTAATCTGCACTCCACCACCCTCTCCTCTTTCCCCTCTTCCATCCAATCAGTCCCTAAAGCCTGTCCATCATCACCCTTAAAATGCCTTTCTGCCTCTCCATCCCCATGGAAACTGCTTTAAGACTCACTTTGTTTCCTTCTTGCTTCTTATTCTAATTGCTTCCTAAGTGACCTGCCAGACAACAGTCTGTACAGCCTCTGTGAAGCTGTGCAATGAAAGTCTGATCCAGTCAGTGCTCTGCTTAACAATCCCGTCAATATAGAACATTTTAAAGGTTCTGCACCTCTTGCACACTGTTTGCTGCTTTTGAAGCCCCACTTCCCCTAATCACCCAGTGATTCAGCCATAGACATCTTAGGTGGATCCTAGATGGCCCACAAATTAATTCCTATACACATAAACTATTTCTGAGAACGGGGATGGTGAATGAATATGCTGTGTAAACCAACACAGGATAGGAGAACTGAGACCAGCTGAAAACTTCCATAAATACACCCCTCAACTCCATCCCCCCAAACCCTCCACCACCACCCCCTCGATACTCATATATGTACAGCCTGCCTTCTGTGAGAATGAACTAAAGACACATTCTTTCTCAATACCCGCTAGCAAATTTTGTACTAGACTGAAAAATACAGGAGCCCTATGCTCTTTTCTCCTGTGCATTCTCCTGCCCTTGTCAATCCCTAGCTGCCATCTCTGCCCTAGTCCCACCCCTGCCTTGTCATGCCTCTTTTCCTATCTGAGAGCGGATATTTGGGTGGAGGAGCCGCCCACTTCCTCTTTGGAGTTCAGTGAGTGCGTGGCAGAAAAGGCGGAGTCAATTTTGCCTAGCGTTCTGGCTCTTGCAGCGGGAGTGAATGCAGGCGGCTGTTGCTTGCGCATTTTTGTTTCCCTGGGAGTGAGCTTTGTCGCTGAGAACACCTGGCTTGTTGCTACAAAGACTATTGACATTGGTGGTTTCAGCAGCGGCCGCTTAAGGTAGAGATAGTTCCTTTCTGCAGAAGTTGCAGGCATCATTCCCTAGAATTGCAATAGGCTCGGCGCCCATAGTGGGAGACATGCCTCGGGGTCGGAAGAGTCGGCGCCGCCGTAACGCAAGAGCCGCAGAAGAGAACCGCAACAATCGTAAGATCCAGGCCTCAGAAGCTTCTGAGACCCCGATGGCCTCTTCTCTGGCCCCAGGCACCCCGGAGGACGACCAGAGTGGCCCTGAGGAAGACCCTAGCACTCCGGAGGAGGCCTCCACTACACCTGAGGAAGCCTCCAGCCCTGCCCAAGTACAAAAGCCTTCCGTAGCCCGGAGCAATTTTCAAGGCACCAAGAAAAGTCTCCTGATGTCCATATTAGCCCTCATCTTCATCATGGGCAACAGCGCCAAGGAGGCCCTGGTCTGGAAAGTGCTTGGGAAGTTGGGGATGCAGCCTGGCCGGCAGCACAGCATCTTTGGAGATCCAAAGAAGGTCGTCACAGAGGAGTTTGTGCGCAGAGGGTACCTGATTTATAAGCCGGTGCCACGTAGCAGTCCCGTGGAGTATGAGTTCTTCTGGGGACCTAGAGCACACGTGGAATCGAGCAAGCTGAAAGTCATGCATTTTGTGGCAAGGGTGCGTAACCGATGCTCCAAAGACTGGCCATGTAATTATGATTGGGATTCCGATGATGATGCAGAAGTTGAGGCTATCCTTAATTCAGGTGCTAGGGGTTACACTGCACCTTAGGGAAATCTGGAGCAGACACTTGAGGGGGTTGGAAACAGCATCAGAGGTACCCAAAGGAGTAGATTAGCTGGGTTCTGAGTTGAATATGATGGGAAAAGGGAGACATTTGGTATTTGTGATCAGTGCTAATTGTTAACTGCAAAATATTGTATAATTGTATACGTCTTAATATAGTGCTGATGAATGTCATAATATGATTAAAAAGATGATTACAGAAAGGATATGTTTTTTCTTTTTGTCTGTCACTGAGACTTAGTATAACAGTTTTGCTACCCTTATAAAATGAGTCCATCATATTCTGTGATCTGGTACATATTTTATATAATTGAAATAGGTAATTCTGAAAAGTTTGAAATAAACCGGTATGTGAGAGAAGGATGGGGAAATTCTTTTATGTCTGACCTTTCTGAAACCTTTGTGTCTACTGTTGTATAAAGAAAACTGACAACTACCATGAATTTCCTTAGCTACTGCACAATATAGAAAAAAATAAAACCATAATGACGAGGACACCTTGTTCATTTATTGACCACCAGTTATGTATGAGGCACCAGTCTAGGTTCTGGGGATCCTCCATGGCACACAGCCCTCAGTTCTAAAGAATGTTCTAGATTACATGGGAAAGACAAATATGTAAACTGGCAGTGTGGTAAATGCTGTAATAGAGAGTGAGTGTGGGCTACCACAAAAATTTAGAAACACTTCTGTGACCTGTCTTGGAGGTGAGACAGGAGAGAGGATATCACAGGATTCTATGAAAATCCAAAAGATGCTTAAATAAGCTTGGGGAAATTTAAAAGGGGCCTCAGAGCATAGTATGAAATACTGTGCATTAGGTACTTTTGGATACCTAACCCAGCCTGGGGGAAGGGGCATTGGCAGAGGGGAGGGACTATCATGGGGTACTGTGGAAATAGAAAACACACCTAATCATCCTGAGGGGAGGGCAGGGGAGAGTGGGGTGGTTGCAGGATAAAGGACATTGTGGGATACTACAAAAATTAAAAAGATGAGACTGTCAGAAAATTCTTGGTGAAATGACAACCTGAGGTCTGAAAATAGTATTGAAGATGGGAAAGGAGTAATTATGGAGGCACTAAAGGCAGCATGGACATTAGGGGAAAAAATGCTCCACTGTAGGATTAAGGTTATGTCAAGGGGAGAAGTGGAGAAAACAGAAATAAGGTGGGAAAGAGGTGAGCAGAAGCTAGAGACTCAAAGGGTGGGAGTTATGGCTGGTCTTAATGAGAACAAAAATGGTCAGTAATAATGATAATCCCGGAATAAAAATAATTTAAGAAAGCAAAAAACAGCAGAGCCTCTTGGATGAGTCAGAGAGAAGACTGGGCCTGTGGCATCTCTGAAAGGTAACCTGGCACTTCTCTCAAAAACTACAGTTTGTTGGGGCACCTGGGTGCCTCAGTCAGTTAAGCAGCCGAATTTGGCCCAAGTCATGGTCTCACAGTTCCTGAGTTTGAGCCCTACATCGGGCTCTGGGCTGCCAGTGCAGAGCCTGCTTCAGACCCTCTGTCTCCCTCTCTCTCAAAAATAAACATTAAATTAAAAAAACAAAACCCCCCTGCAGTTTGTTAAGGTGTACCAATTGTTTTAAAAGTGGGGGTGGGGGGTGGGGGGTACACACTCTGGGGTGAGAGAGGAGCAGAGTTAGCACTTTGGCTCTCTCCTTCAGCTGGGTAGCTAGTCCAGAGGGCTACCTGGCATGGTGGCTCATGGTGTACTAAGCATGTGGTATCAGGTTTCTTCCCACCTCCAGGAGCTTTCATGCTTTCTCACCTCATTATACCAAGGAGCTCAATGCCCTTCCCATCTATGCTATCACCAGGGAGTTCTGAATCCTCTACCTCACCCTGCAGCAATTCTGGAGATGTAGGAGTCATCCCTCAAATTCTTTTCAGCTATAGGCAAAGAACACACATAAGACGCTCTGGCCACCCCCAAAGCCTACCACATCTACCCCTAGAGCTAGACACTGTATGAACTAAGTCCTCTAATAGGGAACCCCAAGGAAGGGTGCCTCACCTAGCTTTGTGGGGCTCAGAGGGAGCAGCTGTCACACACAAAAGAGTGGCCAGGGTACCTTCTTCTTTCTTTGCCTCCAGTTAGTCTTACCTTGCTTCTGGCTGTATGCAAAGTAAAGTCACTGGGCCAGGGCAGGCTAACAAATGACTTTCTGGCAAAGGCCCAGGGACCCATAGACATCAGCCTGAAGGCTAAGGAGGCTTCAAACAAAAGTAGGAACTATGACACCTCAGCAGCTCCAAATTCATTCAGCAAACAAGAAAACAGTGAGAGCCTTCTATGATTCAGGCAGTGTGACAGAAACTGGGGCTGCAGAAAATGAAAAGGCATGTTTCTGGTCCCAGGGGAGCTGTATTTGTCAATGCCACCTCCAGAGGTAGATAAGGTGTAAATCTGAGGTTCGGATTCCTAAGTGACTTTCCTGTCTAGAGCCGCAGGGGTGGCAAGTGACAGATCCTAGACAAGACCCCACATCTGGTCCCGGAAAACCCAGAGGGCTTTCCTATAGGCTACCCTGCTTTCCATCTCTGCCTGCCAGTGCACTTACAAGGTCTGTCTTCAAAAGAAACATGTGAAGTCCATGGGACAGGTCTCAGTAATGCCAACTGCAGCCTCAAATTGTTTGGGGACAAGGCTGACTTTAAATTCTTCCCCTTTTATGGAAAGGGGCTCATAGAAGTCTGTCAGCTCCAGGTCAGTCAGCTAGTAAGTGGGAGAGCTTGCAAAGCAAAGATTTATTGAGCGTCTCCTCTGTACCAGGGGCTTGTCACATATTATCTCTGCCAGGTCAGTATACTTACTCCTGTTTTATAGGAAGCCCCAGCTAGCTCAGGGGAAGAAATGATGTCCTTCCAAAGCCTGTCTGAATCTATGTTTTCTTTGGCTCTGGTGGGGAATAATCACCCAATTGTCTAAAATTGGTTATTTGCAAGTGTGGGCCAAGAAGCTTAATTCAGTCAGAGAACCAGTAGTACCCAGTATAAAGGGAGAAAGAGTGAGAGTATGCCACAAACTGCACTGTAAAAGAAATGACTGCCGGGATCCTGAAAGCCTCAGGCAGGAGGCTCCACAGGGAGGCACAAAGGCTTGGGTGACCTGCCTTAGCCCAGCAAGGAAGCAATTAATGACCCAGGCTCACTCTTCCCCTGGCCTGGAGGTTTAGTGTGTCTCCCGCCCCTTTGCACCCCCCAACATACCACATGGGTACTGCAAAGAGTTAATCTTCATTTGATTAGGTAAATGCTGAGCAAGGGTGGGATTTCCTGTGGCTGTGAAATGAATGGCAGGGCTGAGAGAGAAGCAGGGAGAGGAGCTTCTGGAAGGTGGTGAGAAAAAGAGAATATTCCTCATTCCATTTACATAGATTCTTTGAGCTTTGAGCAGTATCCAGATGGGACACAAGCTGGGAACCTCTTGCTGTGTAAGTCAGCAACCTAAGCTAGCCCCACCCCAACAGAGTTTCCACACAGTGAGTGGAAAAGCTGCAGTTTTAGTTTCCAGAATGCCTCTAAAGTGGATTGAGTTTCTGGGTCCTAGAATACTCCAGTTGTTTAGGGAGCTCAGGGATACAGAGCCCAAAAGTAAGGGTAACAGCTGCCATTTCCTGAGTGCCTAAATTGTGCCAGGCACTTTGGTGGCTGTTTTCATACATTGTCTCTAATGTTTGCAACAGTCCAACAAGATATGTTGGCCCCCCAGGCCAAGATTACAGAGGAGGAAACTCAGGGTCAGATATCAGAAGAAAGTTGCTAGGGTCAGCTGGTTGGTCAGTGACAGCCTTGGACATGAACTCAGGGCTGGACAAGTCTAAAGCTCACACTATTACAGTAAAACAACAGAATGCATCAACAGGACACCTGGGCCTCCACCTAGCCTTGGGGAAGTCCTCTGTCTTCAAAGTCCACCACAACCCAGGGTAAAAGTGAGAAGGAGCGTGCTGAGGCGGGTGAGGAGGCATGGGAAAATAAGATTAATAAACCATTTCGGGATTAGCTGTGGGTGTTCCTTTATTCTGAATTATTGTGGCCCCAATTGCTAGGCATCTTTCAGGGGTTGCTGTGTGTAGAATGAGTATTGCCTTTACAAGACAAATGTGTCTTCTCCATCATGACACATTGCTCAGAAACTTCACCACCCTGAATGCTCCATCAATCCTCAAATCCCAGGCCCTGGCTATCACACAGTGAACCAACCAAACGGAAATCTTTCTGGGCCTGAAACATTGCTGGATGATGCTGTTTTCTGTCCAGAAGGTACAATGGACCACCAGAACCCTACCTTGAGCAGAGTAGAGTGCCTGGGATAAGACACAGGCAGCAAGCAGTTGGCTATCTGGCCATGCAAGAAGACAGGCTGATGGGGGGGGGGGGGGAGGGGGTCCTCCTTGGGCCCAGTGTTGTGGCCATGGCCTCAGCAGTCAGGTGCACAGCAGACCATGGCCATGGTGAAAGACAGATACAGATTCTGCCTGGGCTCACATTCACCCTTGTGATGCGGGTAGGGGCCAGGATCCCTCTGTCTCCTTCCTTTGGCAGAAGCAAAGAATTCCAGTGCTCTAAAGGAAATGATTTTGAAGCAGTGGTGGTGGTAGAGGAGGGTGATTGGTATGAAGATGTACTGAGACCTGTATACAGGTTATTCCAGGGCTTGTGAGCCATGAAAAAGTTAAACATCAAAGAGCTAATGGAATTTCTTTGAAAATGTGAGTGAGGACACTTACACAAAGGAAGGTCTCGGCTCAGCCAACGCTATATAGAAGAATAGGTCTGGAGCAATCCAGCGCTTGCAAAATAGATTTGGGGAGGGGAAGTGGACTTTGGGTTTGTACTGCTCACCACTCAACAGACATAAATCTCACCCAGGGTGGTTTGGAGTGGGAAGGTAGAGCCCATAAACGGTGAAAATCAGGCCCAATTCTTGACTGGTCAACTTCTGCCTCAGTTCCCTGCGACAAATGACACCCTTGCAAATGTTATCTCAAAATGTGCAACGTATGAGAAAGTGCCCGAAATCCCCTCTGTAACTGTGACCAAGGAGGCCCCTAGATTCATTCTCTACCTGTAAAGTCTTGAAAATAACCGGGCCTATGTTATTTTGGATGTTGTGACTATCTAACAAGTCATCCATTTACTCATTCGACACACATTTACAAAGGTCTATTTGTGTCAGTCCTCTGGAATACATATATGAAAAAATCACAAGCTCTTCTGCACAAAAACAGAAAATAAAAAGGTAAACCTTTTAAATAACAAATTAGGCAGTACTTTAGAAGGTGACAAGTACTTTGGTCAGCAGGGGTGGGGAGGGGGCAGTGGTAAGCTCACACAGAACAGGGTTCGGGCAGATTGGAGATGCCAGGAAAGAAAGGAAGCATTAAATTCTACTAAAGGGTAAGCAGGGTAGAAAGAAATGAAGAAGGTAAGGGGGGTTTCCTTGCTGATATATAAAGGAAATATTGTTCAGGCAGAAGAACCAGTTAGTGCAAAGTCTCCAAGGCCCAGGAGTGTCTAAGCACATTCGAGGAAGGGTGGACAGGCCAGTGTGGCTGCTGTGGAGTGAGCAAAAAGGACAAGAGTTGGAGATGAGGTCAGAGATATTAACAGAATCTCACATTATGTGGGGGCTAGTAGGCCATTTTAAGGAACTTGGCTCTTGTGTGCAGTAGAATGCGGGGGGGGGGCAGAGGAGGGAGGTAGTGAGGGACTGAGCAGAGGAGTGGCACAATCTGACTTACCTTTTGGAAGGATAACTTTGAACTGCTTACTATGTTGACAATAGAGTGAAAACAGGCAAGGGTGGGAGCAGGAACACCAAGTAAGAAGCTATCGCTATAAGTCAGGCTAGAAATGATGGTGGTTTGGATCATCTACCAGTAGTAGTAGATATGGTGAGAACTAATCAGTTTCTGGATACATTTGAGGTCGACGTAACAGAATTCCTGATGGTTTGGATGTAGAGTGACAGAGAGGAGTCAAGACTGACTCCAGGGTTTCATGTGTGTGTGTGTGGGGGGAGGGGGTTTGTCTATGTTTTGTGTGTGTGTGTGTGTGTTGTTGTGGTGGTGGTGGTGGTGGTGGTGGTGGTGGTGGTGGTGGTTTTTTTGTTTCTTTGTTTTGTTTTTTTGCCCGAGCAACTAGTAGAATGGAATGGCTGCCAACTAATATGAGTAATGACTGTAGTTAGTGAAGTTGGAATGAGTTTTATAGATTGGGGGGGGGCGGGGAATAAGGAATTCAGTTCTGGACATATTGAATTAATGTCTCTTTGGCACTCAGTGTGAGTTGAGTAGGCAGTTGTAGAGAAGTCAGGAATCTGTCTGAATGGTCGTGCCTAAGATGTATAGATGGCATTTAAAAGCCATGAGACTATATGAGATCAGCTAGAGAGTGAGTGTACATAGGGAAGAGCAGAAGATCATGGACAGAGACCCGCAGCATAAACAGATCAGAGGGATGAGGAGGTGCCAACTGAGAAGACTGAGAAGTTTCATCAGTGCTGTAGACCAAGAATGTAGTGTCCCAGGAGACATGTGAAGCAAAGTGTATCAAGGGAGAGCCAGTGGTCAACTATGCTCAAAGTGCCGACACCAGGTGAGATAAGAGGAGGAGTTAACCGTTGGATTTAGCAATGCAGAGGCCTCTGGTGACCTTGATGAGAGCAGCTTCATTAGAGGATTGGGTGATAAGGTCTGCTTTGGACAGGTTTAAGAGAGAATGGGAAGGGAGGAGTCAGTAAGTGTAGAGAAGACTTAAAAGGAGTTTTGCTGCAAAGGGGAGCAAAGAAATTGAGCAGCATCTGCTGGGGGAAGAGAGAGTCAGGAAAAGACTACTTCAGATGGAAGAAATAGCATGGTGCTGAAGGGAAGTACTCAGCAGGGAGGAGTGAAATGCCCCATTTTATAAGTTAGAGATGTGCTGCACAAGCTGTTCCGGTGGGTTGGCCAAGGGTACTTGTTGGCCAAGCAAGCAATCGGAGGAGTAAGGTTTTGAATCCAAACAGTCTGACTCCCGAGGCAGCCTTATAACCATAGGCACAGACCTGCTGGCAAGTCAGCGTGGAAGTACTCTTCCTTCCTCTTACATTGTTATGGAGCCTCCCCACTGAACCACAGCTGCTTGAAATGACCACATGAGAGCCACATTTGTTTAATGCAAAGAAAATGAAGTAACAGAAAGCAGAAAAACGGCAAAGACACACAAAATACAATTGCCTCAGTTTCCTATATGACACAGCTGGTGCTCTATTCAGTATTGGAGCTTTATTCTAAGTCTGAGGCTGAGTAGCACAGCCCCTGTGATCTTGGCTTGCTTAAAATACACCCCTCTTCTGATGACTGGCCCAGCTCCAAGTGGGGCAGACATCCCAGAACCACAGAACTGACCTCTCCTTGACCTTTAGAACATCCTTACTACCTGAAGATCTGTTGTCCAACCAAGCCAGGACAGCAGCTCCCTGGGGACATTAACAACTCTGATCAAACTAAAGGCCACTGTGCCATTCAGAACACTATCCTTCAGGCTGTTGGACACACACACACACACACACACACACACAGACACGATTCGTTTTGTTCTCGTTGGGCTTCCTTCAGTTGGTTTCATTCTCGAGTCTTCCTACTCCCTACCAAACTTGTCTAGCAAACAACCCCATCTGATATGACCCCAAGGAATGAGCTTCACAGTAAGGTGAAACCCCATCTGCAGAATAAGCCTGAGGCCAGATAAAGCTTTCAGAGGATTGGGTCTCAGGTCATAGGGTCTAAGCCTATCCCAGAAAAAGAATAATCATATGGCTAATCTAAGCCAGCAAGAATGAATTCAGACTCTATGAGAAAAAAAGAACAGAGAAAGAAGAAAGAGACCAGAGGCCCAGATTTGGAGGTCAGATTATTTTATAGATGAGCTCCTTCGAGGCACACACACACTCCAATAGCCCTGACCCAGAAATGGCAATCAAGGCCTTTAGGCACCCACGTCTCTGTAAATGAACATTCAAGTATTGTTTTACTCTGTTTTCCCTTCAAACTGTGCTTTAGGTAACATGCTTGAAACTGTATCCCTCTTTTCAGAGACAAGCCCCTCCAAGATGCTCCCCATCCCTGCTGCAGGGATTGCAATAAAGGCTGTCATTAAGCTGGTCCTCAGGCATCACTGGTCCACGTAGAAGGTGGAGAGCAGCCACCAGGATTATGTAATCAGAATTTCCGAAGTCCTAGTAAGATAAACAAGTGCTGGGCACCAATGGAGCAAGAGTTGGTCCCAAACCCAAGGTTTCTATGTGGTAGCTTGGGGACCTAGTTGAAATCAACAATAGCCGAATTATGGAAAGAGCCTAAATGTCCATCAACTGATGAATAGATAAAGAAGATGTGGTTTATATACACAATGCAATACTACTTGGCAATGAGAAAGAATGAAATCACGCCATTTGCAGCAACGTGCATGGAACTGGAAGGTATTATGCTGACTGAAATAAGTCAGTCAGAGAAGGACAGATATCATATGTTTTCACTCTTATGTGTATCTTCAGAAACTTAACAGAAGACCATGGGGGAAGGGAAGGGGAAAAACAGTTACAAACGGGGAGGGAGGGAGGCAAACCATAAGAGACTCTTAAATACAGAGAACAAACTGAGGGTGGATTGGGGTGGGGTGGGGGAGAGGGGAAAATGGGTGATGGGCATTGAGGAGGGCACTTGTTGGGATGAGCAATGGGTGTTTTATGTAAGCAATGAACCACGGGAATCTACCCCAAAAACCAAGAGCATACTTTACACAGTGTATGTTAGCAAATTTGACAATAAATTATATTTAAAAATTAAAAAAGAAATTATCTAAGTTGTATCAGCCTCCGTGTATGCCACTGAAAACATGAATAATGTCTCTTGCTTTATAGACATGCTGTAGAAAATAAATCACCTGATCTTCACAAAGCCCCTAGACTACTGCTTCTCAAACTGTCTGTGGTGAAGGATGAGTATTTGTTTTTCCCCAAGTCAGTCACTCATGGATCAATACATTTGTTTAATGCAAAGCAAATGAAGTAACAGAAAGCAGAAAAATGGCAAAGACACACAAAATACAAGCCCCGATTTTTGTTAACATCGTAGAGACTCTCACCACGTGCTGTAAGAACTTTCTATACATGTACTCTTAAATTATGTACTTACCACAGATTGGTAACGCACTTTTCCAAAGCATCAAGCGTCCAAAGACTGCACTTTCATCCCTTCTGCTCTGGCACAGTTCCTGGCCCATCAGAGACATCCAATCAGTGGTTGCTATTACAAAATATGGTCCTTATCATGAAGGAGATTGAATAACAAGAAGCTGCAAATAAAAAGAAGAAGAAATACCAAGTGATTTGATTGCTGATGGAGCATCAAGAGAGTTGTGTGCCCAAGAAGGAGTATGGGAGTTCAAAAAGAAGATATATCACAGTGGTCAAGACTTCCACTGGGTCTTGACGGTCAAGGAAGGCTGGAACTTACTTTGTAGCTTTTTGTATTTTATGATTGTAGGAAAGCTTCATGCTCATTGCACACATTTCTGCAAGCCCTGAAAGTAGAAAGAGTTTGAGAAATATTTAGTCTTAATCCCACCATCCAGAAGTTACCTGTGCTGATTTTTGTGGGTACACTTTCAGTGTATAGTGAGGAAAGTGTTACTGATGATAATAATAATGAATATGATAAAAACTATAATCACAACTATTATATAATATAAGGTTATATTATATATATAAGATATTTATATATCTTTATGCTATACATTTAATATTTAATGCTACACACATATATTTATAAACATTTATACCAGTTTTCTGTACATCAGTAGAAACAAGTACCATGACTCAGAGCCCCTGCTATTATCACTGTTGATCCCATCAGCACTCTTGGCCAAGATTCCCACAGGTTTTGTGCCTGGGAGTCCCAGAAGGGTGACACAAATTGCTATCAAGACCTATCTATTCACTACAGTTCCAACAAGCAATCTTGAAGTCCCCTGAGAGAACTTCAGTATAGCCTCCAGGTAAGATGATGACCCTCAATATGTCAATACTGATCCCAAGCAGTTCACACAGCTGCCAGGGCCCAGGTGCCAGAGTCAAGCTGCATTCTGTGTGGAGGTACATGACGTGGTCCTGTCCCCAACCTTGTATCAAATGTGAACTCTGAAGCATCTCTGCCAAACCCACACTGCCCCTCTCAGAATACCAATCCCCCTCACCTCCTACCCTCCAATCAAGGTTATCTTCAAACAAGTCCCCAATCTCCAACACAACGCACCTAGCAGTTGGAAACTCTAAAACACTGATCTGGACAATTCAAAGTGTGTACATGCATGCACCCACCCATGCACGTACTCTCATACATACACAATTAATGCATTGCTGAAGAGAAACTGCCTAGCTGGGGAATGAACAGATATGACAGCTCCCCCTCTCTTTGTGCACCCGGGGCAGTTCAGAGAAGCTGGCTGCCTCTGAACTCTGGTCTCCCCACCCTTCTTGTGTAAGAATCCCCTTGCTCCTTGGGTCATACAGGACAAAATTAGTATTTACCTTGAGGAATTGTACTAAGAGGCAAAAGGAAAGCCCAAACAATAGCAAATAATACCCTACAAACATATAGCAGGATAGAACTGCTCTTTGCCCCAAGGCTGATCATCAAACTCAGTCCACATACCACCTTAGCCTGTCATCAGCCATCATCTGTGTCATCTCAGCCACACAAGACCCGGGACTTGGCTCGGTACTAGTCCATGCAAATGTGACCCTCAGGCCAATAGTAAGTGGAAAGTGGTGCCACAGCCCAGCCTGCCAGGGGGTCTCCTTTCCCTGAGAACCTGTTTCCTTTTCTGCTGTCTGGAGGGCCCACCTTCCCCGCAATGTTCCTCTGCCTCTTGGCTGCAGCACATCTTCCTGTTGTTTACTGCCCATGTCTGATCTTTCATCTGGGCTGCCCCTCTCACCCCCATCCCTAAGACAGCTCACAGAAGCCAAGATACCATGGGCTGTTCTGCCACCCTCAAGTTTGTTCCTGACATGGTTGCTCTGTACCCCCAGTTCTTGAAATTTGTCTGACTACACTTGTTTTTTATAGGCTTCTCTGACCCTCCTGACCTCTCTGTTGTCCCTTCCCGTACTCATAGTCTCAGCTCTCATTCTCAGCTCATTGACCAAGGAGTTCTGACAGACATGTCCTAGGCCCCAAAAGTGATAAAGTAAGCCTCCCTTTCTTCCAGAAGGTGAAAACTCCACCTTGCCTCCCAAGTCATACAGAAATACAACCACCTCTTCCTAAAGATGCACTCGTATACTCCCATACCCACAGACAGCTGCCTCACACATGTTCAGACTCTCCTAGATGGGACACCATCCCTATCTTCACTTCTGAGTGTGTGCTTATAGGCTTACATTCCCAGGCAGACAGACACACACCCAGGCGTACATGCACAATCAGGTGCCATATGTACACACTTGCCATAAGTACACCACATATACTTCCACACCCACTAACATATCTAAAAATTCATAGGCACCTTATAGTCACACATGCCACATGGAAGTACACAAGCATATGCATGTGCACCCATCAGGAGAGAAAAAATCTCAGAGGGGGGTATGATACCAGAAATACACACAAATGCACACACACACACACACACACACCTAGAAACTAACACACATTACAAAAGCAGCTATACTCACTAACACAAACATACATGCACACATATATACACATGAAAAGGAGAAGCAAGTTATGTCTACCAAAACTACCAAAACTACCCAAATCTCAAGAAAGAAAGAAGGTTAAAGATGCATTTCTAAGCTTCTGGTTCTTCCCTCTTCCCAGGCCTAGAATATATAGATGTGAAGCCAAATGATCTAACAGTCTCTGTCTCTCTCTTTCTCTCTCTGTCTCTCTCTCACACACACAAGCATGCACAGAGACATGCAAGTGCGATCACACACACACACACACACACACACACACAAACACACACACACACAATGCTCTCTCACATATTCTCTCTTACACACATACACACAGACAAGCAAGTGGGCTCTCTCACACAGAAACATGTGCATATACATGTATTCTCTCACATACTCTCTCTCTCTCTCTCTCTCTCTCTCTCTCTCTCTCTCTCACGCACACACACACACACACACACACACACACACACATACACACACCTTCCATAGAAATCGTTGGGGCGGGGGAGTTGAGGGCAAGCAGCATGGTTCCAGGTTCTGAGCAATAGTTAACTGTGAGTAGGTGGCAATTACAGCCTTCCAGGAGGCCTGGGTCACAGAAGAACCCAGTTCCTGGTACCCAGCCTGGACAGCTCCAAAGGGCAGAGACATGCCAGCTTGCTTCTCTGCTCCTTCTGTTCACTGTTCCCTGCTTCCTCCCCCTGCTGTGAGGCCTCCCACCCGCCCTGGCATGACCCTCTTGGAATGCAGCTGTGAAGAGAAAACACATGTATCTGCTGTTCTTTCCAAACACTAGTCTCAAGAATCTTGCTAGAGAAAGAGGAAGATAGAGTGCACGTGTGCAGAGGGTGATGAAGGAGTGAGTACAAACAACCTACATGCCAGGTCAGGGAATAAGAGATCAGGATGCAAAGCTGCAGACAGGTATCTGGGAGGAAAAAGAGGAGTGAGGAGGGAATGGCAGTGGAATCCTACCCCGTGAGCCAGAGCTGCCAACGTAGCAAAGATTTCTTCAGAACTTCCAAGGGGTCTCTCAGCACCCCGTTCTTCCCTGCAACTCTGTAAAATCAGACTGATTCCATGAGAAAACCTCAGTCCATGGCATGTCGGCCTTTGATATGAGGCTTGGGTCATGTAACTAACCAATACAAAGACTGAGAACTCCTGAAGAACGTCAACAGCAGAGGGCCTCAACATAGGGCCCTGGTCATTGAGCTCATGCTGCCTGAAGAAAAGAATGGCTCCTCCTTCCCGCCACCATGTGACTGATGCCCACAAACCCTCTACCCTCAGTCAATAGACTCCCACAGGGCAGGTTACAAGAGCTCCAGCAGCCAGGAGTGGGGCTACCCAGGCCAGACCCTGAGGTCCAAGGACCAGGAAAACTGTGACACCCAATATTCTCCAGCCAGGTTTGTAATCATGACCCATATGCCTCTCCAGTCCTGGCAAGAAGTGTGTGGATCAGTGATGAGATTACATGAGAATAAAACCAGCAAATAGATTTTGTTTTTTTAAAAAAAAGCCTCTGAATTATCAGTTGTGTTTTGTTTTGTTTTGTTTTGTTGTTGTTTTGTTTTGTTTAAAGAAAACTGTCAGAAGTGGGCATGCCAGAAGAGTGTGTACCTAGAGCAGGAATCCAGTTAGACCACTATGCTAAGGTTTTCCTCAAAGTATCTCACAGTCTATCTCCATCAGCATCTGTGTTCCACATGTATACTGAAAACAGTTCCATGAGTGTAGTTGGCACCAGAGTGGATATAGGAAAGCAAAGGGGGAACTAGTGGGATGCACCATATCTAGCACTCCAAGAACCCATGGACTGCAGTAGCCTTCCTCTTCCACTGCACCCTACTGTGTCCTGCTTTGCTGTAGGGAGGAACCACCAGCCAAAAGTCATGTTTATGGCTTTTGGACACCAATGGTGGTAGCAAACCCAGGGTCTGTTGTGTCTCTCTCTTAAGGCAGAGAAGCCAAAAGTGCACTGGTTGCTGTGAGCTCCTTCCTCGTATCTGCCTCCCAGCCCCACTCCAGGTTTGGCAGACTTATCTCTTAATAAGGATATGAACAGGAAATTACTATCTTTCTCTGTCCCACATGATCAAGAGTGTGGACCTAGCTGTCAGTGAGGTCTCTGCACAACTAAAGTAAGCCTTTGGTGGGTCAGACATTGTGATGTTTGGGAAGGGAAGATGTGGGCCATTTGTCCTTGGAATGGTGGAGTCAACCAGCAGATTATCAGGCATGTACTAAGTCCTTGGCTATGGATGGGAGCCCCCAGGGCTGTGGAAACATCACTCATTGCACTGAGGCAAGTACCTTTCATTCTTTGATAAGCATTCTCTCTTTTAGTGACACCCCCGCCCCCCCCCCCCACACACACACACACTGCCCTGCATATCCTGGGGTACGATCATCCTTTTTCTCAGTCTTCATGGGTTGGGGCTGCTTGTACTACATTCAGCCTTGGAGAAATAATAGGATTTGGAATCAGAAGGTTTGACTTCCTCACTTTCACTGGGCTGTGTGACAGTGGACAAAGACTTTCATTTATTTGAGTCTCAGCATCCTCAACAGTAAAGTGGCTGTAACAATGATAATACCTATTTAACAAGATGGCTAGGAACATTAAATGAGGTACAGGGTGCACAACTGCTTTGTATAGTGCAAAGAGGGACTAAGCAGATACTATGATTCTTATGATTGCTAAACATAATAATAGATAGCAACATGTACTTATGAGGCTGGTCACATTCCCACCAAGGTGGAAAAAAGACATCTCTGTCCTGTCTGATTTCTCTGGAAATTGCAGCAGTGTCTATGGCCAGCGGTTTAGTGCAAAGGTCAATTTTCTCATTGTCATTTTACTAGAATGCAAAGCTCCACGGGATCAGGATTCTGTTTGTCTGTTTGCTCCATTTGCTGATATATCCCAGGTGTCTGGAATGGTACCTTGTGCACATTAAACAGTCAAAAAAATATTAGGTGTGTGACTGAAGGAATATTTTTGAGAATCTAGTGGAAAAGATGTCAATAATAGTGATGATAAACACTTTCAAGTTAGTGAAGCACTCCCACAAAGAAGTCAGCTGACAGCAGAATATTATTTCACTCATCTTTAAATGAAGGACATGGAATTATTTTAAAATATGAAGACCACTGAAGCTCATGGGGGCACCTGTAGTGAATCATTAAGCTAGAGGTAAATTGTGCAATAGCAAAGCCAGAAAAGTTGCTAGGATGCTCTGAAGGTGGCACAGGATTCTCCTCCCATCCTGGGGCAGATTTCTGAATGAGGAAGGAATGTAATTCATAGTTACAGCTCTTGTAAATTGAGCACCTGTTACATTCTGGGCATGTATTTCTATTACCTATGTTATATCATTTCACCCTCACCACACTGTGTGATAGGGTTCATAGTCCTCCATTTTCCAGATGAGGTATCTGGGGTTCAGAGAGGTTAGGCAGCTTATACAGGACCATGCAAGGTTTGTACTAAATGGCAGAGTGAAGATTTGAAACCAGGTCTCTCCAAGTCAAAATATGCACTTTGCTCTTAAATATTAAATGGCACTGCCCTCCATTACCTGTAAGCGGTTTCAAAATGTGAATATGGGATATGCAGCTTTTAGGCAAAGTCTGAAACCACTAGATGGATATAGATACCATAAATTGACAGGGAGGCACATTTACACAGACTGTCTGTTAACAGAATCTCAAAATGTAATACATTAAGCTCTGTTGTGCAAAGACAAAGCGACTTGCTTGTTGCCCATAACTAATCCTGATTTTCCAGTACACACTCCAATGGGTGCCAAAGGTGGACAGGTAGACCACTTACATTTCATGATTAAAGATTCTTCAGGGCTCTTCCAGCTTGGCTTCTCCATTTCAAGAAATTATTGAGTCAATTCTAACTTCTACTTACTTTTCCTTCTCCTCTATAAAATAATGCCACAGAGTGTGACTAAAATGATATCATGGTGGCAGTACAGAGGCACCCTCAGTCTGAGTGCTATTTTTTGGATTCTGTTTATGTGGCAATGTAGCCTGAATACTGCTTCCTTGCTGGACTTTTCTCTTGCCAGACTTATGGATCCCCTTGAGATTTGCTTGAAACTCAAAGTTGATGCCAATGTGGGTGCCCAGTGTGACATTCACTACAACAATGGTCTCTGGTCATTTTTCATTACACACTGTGTACTAGGTTGACTAGCGTGCCCCCAAGATTCATGTCTACCTCAGATTGTGACTTTATTTGGGAACAGGGTCTTTGCAGATGTAATTGGTTAAGATGAGGCCATACTGGATTAGGGTGGACCCTAAATCCAACATGACTGTTGTCTTCATAAAAAAAAAAAATAGAGGATACAGAGACAGAGACTCACATGGAGGAACACACCATTAAAAAAATGGAGGCAGAGACTGGAGTGATGCATCTAGAAGCCAAGGAAAAGTCAGGATTGCCGCCACCCTTCAGAGGCTAGGAAGAGACACGGAAGAATGGTGTCCTCTAGACTGGTACTCAGACTGGTACCTCTAGAATTGTGAGAGAATTGTGAGAGAATACATTTTCATTGCTCTCAACTACTCAGCTTGTGGTAGTTTGTTACAGCAGCCCTGAGAATCTAATACATGCACTGGTAACAAAAGATTTTGAGCACATATCTCCAATATATGCGTATTTATTAATTTATAGATTACATACTAGTGACACTGTATTAGTATGCAATGCTCATCATAAAATATACACTAAAATTAGATATTTAAAAGGATGTGATAAAAATAAATATGCTTAGAATTTCTAGCGTTTCCTTCCTGTACCTCAATGCTCTTCTTACCCACCTCATCTGTGTACACACCTGACGTTGTAGACCGATGTGCTCCACAGTCCTTTCACCTCAGTTAGTGTAACCCTGATGCACTCAACAACATTCAGCTGCCTTCTGTACCCTTCCAGAAGGCTGGCGAAATAGGCTTAATCTCTTCTAAAGCAAATGGGAGCTGAGGAAGTTTTAGGGGTGTACATATGGGTCTGATGTCTCCATATCCACTCTGAGTGAAGTGTCTTCACAGACTGCAATAACTCTCTCTTGTCTTCCAACAATCATACTGGCTCCAATGTTGTTGGCACATGCTGCTTCTATATCCAGCTTTCTCATTGATCTAAGACCACCACTTATAGGATTTTTCAGAAGATGATATCAGGACACACATATCTAATTAATATTATTCATTCTCTCTCTCTCTCTCTCTCTCTCTCTCTCTCTCTCTCTCTCTCCCTTCCTCCCTACCTTCCTCTCTCCTTCACTCACCTCTCTTCCCTCACTTCTGAGGAAGAAACACTTTCTTTTACTTGTAAGAATCAGTGACTGAATTCTCCTATATCATGCCATCCTTCTTCTCAAGGGGACATACACCCTTTCCCCCACCCCAGGGCCATTATGACTATTGGAAGGTGAAAGATTCATTGCAAAAATAATGACAAATATTTACATTTATTATTTCAAACTAGTATTCCCATTATACAACTTTGCTTCTGGAACTTATTCAATCCTGTGAGGGAAAAAAAAAAGATAGTGAGACCATCATGTGCACTGGCCTCTGTCACCTGTCACTGGCCTCTGTCACCTCACTTAGATGAGAAGTGTCAAGGTGGGACTGCTCCTTTATTGAATATAAAACAAGAGGAAACGGCAAGTCACCCAGAGGTGAACATGACAGCTGATACACTAGTCTCCAATTTCTACCACTGTTCCTTGGAGAACCTAGTAAGATCTGAATGTAGTGGGTGCAAGGGGCTTTTATTTCCTGGGAATGTGCAGGGATATGCTTAATAATCTTCCCTTTGGGGTAGAGGAGAGCAAACTTTCCAAGGGATCCTGCCAAGATTTACCACTTCCAGTGCGCTAGTTGTAAGGATGGAAAGTAACTGACTGAGACAGTTCCCAGGCCTGATGTGTATGTTTGTGGGTCAAAAATTGATGGAGGGAGATGATCCCTAATTCTTATGAATAGAATGTGGAACATGTAACCATTCCACAATGACAATAAAAACCAGAGAACATGGTCTGACTAAGGGTCCTTTGTTTCTATTTACATCTCTATGTTTCCACTATGAAAGTTATACATATTATGCACATTAAAGCAACTTTTTAAATAGAGAAAAGAAGAAAGGAATGACCCCAAACATGCTCAGACATAACCCTCTGGCCCAAGAACCAGAAAAAAACATGACTGTCATTATGCCCCAGAGGGGCTTCTAATCCAGGAACCCTTTGTTTCTCCAGTCCTGGCAAGAAAGTCAGCAGATCATATTTTCTTCAACAAATAAATGGCATGGAAAAGATGGGGGGGAAATGCAAAACATTAAAAGACTATGCCACATATCAAACATATGCAATGTGTGGGACTTTTCAGATCCTAATTTGAGCAAACAAACTACACAAATGCATAAATCATGTATAAATACAGGTCTGATGAGGCAATTGGGGAAATGGAAAAGTTATTATTGGGTAGTAGATGATGCTAAGGCAGTCTTGGTCATTTTCTTGGGTATGATATGTGCCATGGTTCTCTTACAATGGATCCTTATCTATTAAAGTGTATTTCTGGATGAAATGAGTTGATGTCCACATTTTGTTTCACAGTACTTCAGAGAAACAAAACAAAGCTTTTTTTTTTTTTAAAGTATGATGAGGGATAGATGAAACAAGAATTGAAGAAAGTTAATGACTGTTGAAGTTGATGACTCTTGAACTTAATGGGTACACGGAGTGCATGGTACTAGTCTTTCTGTTTTTACGTGTTTGAAATATTCCATAATAAAAAGTTAAAAATAAAAAAAATGAAATGCTGGGATTACTGAGGGTAATGTGCATGTAGAGGGTGGGTTAGACATGAGAGACAGAAAAAATAAGAGATAGTCATGTTTATGGGAACAATAGCAAGTGAAATATGAAAAATGCCTGTGAAATATCAGTCACATATTTGTAGACTGTGTGCCAATTGCAGATTCTGGCAGATAGAAGCCACCCTTAAACAAATGGTGCTGGAAATAGCCCTGCAATTTTAAGCAACGTTTATTTACTCAAAGAAAGAAGTTTGAAAGGAGCGGATGTCTTCCTGATCTCTTAAACACATTTTATTTTAGAGAAACCACTTTTTTCTTATTCTTGTTGAAGGACATGTAAAGAAATTTTGTATGTAGTAATATGCACCTCTGGTAAGAATGTTGAAGGTGGACAGGACGTCTGGGTGGCTCAGTCGGTTGAGCGTCTGACTTCAGCTCAGGTTATGATCTCGCAGCCCACGAGCTCAAGTCCCACGTCGGGCTCTGTGTTGACAGCTCAGAGCCTGGAGCCTGCTTTGGATTCTGTGTCTCCTTCTCTCTCTGTCCCTCCCCCACCCATTCCCTCCCCCCACCTCAAAAATAAATAAAACATTTAAAAAGTTTTAACAAAAAGAAAGTTGAGGGTGGTGTGCTTGAATTTTTCTTAGTTAAAAGAAACCAGGTGACAGGAATTATTAACTCTCTCTTATGTAAGGTTGGCAGAGAAAATAGTTGAGGTGCAGAGAAGTTTTTAGGGGTCAGAACCAAGGGCACGTCTCCTAAGCAAAGTCAGAGTCACCTGCAATGCAACAACGATATAGCAAGGGAATCTTGCACTCTTTAGGAAGTTCTGCCTAGGGGATCCTCTGTCTCTGGGGATCCATTACCCTGGGACAGGGCATGGCAATCTTTCCATTGTTGTCCACCAAATACCATACTCTGTTCGTTGCTGTGCCAGTGGTAGAACAGGTGTTGAGACAAGTTCCCCAATTTGTGTGCATGTGAGTGTGTATGTATGTGTGTGTGTGTGTGTGTAGATGTGATGGGTCCTCTCTGGAAAGAAGAGGTGAGAAGCCGTCCCATTCTACAGAAACTATATTTTAAAAACAAAAAATAGAGAAGTGTGCAGTGAACAAGGTGTGCTATTATTTTCTCATCTTTTATTAAACATACAACATAGACACATGACAACAATTTGTGGAAACAAAAAAAAAAGAGGAAAGAAAGTCAATGTTATCTCATCGCCATAAAGCTCCACTGTTTGTTCTGCAATATATTTGCTCCCCTCTTACGGTCTGTGCATATGCATGTTTTCGATGACTAAGATCATACCATAAATAAGATTTTATGTCCTGATTTTTTGACTTGACTTTGATTTATGAACGTAGGCATATGAATCCTCATAAAGGTACAAAAATTGAATTGTACTTGCCCACGCACTAATCAGACTGCGGTTTTCAAGATGACAAAATTAGATGTAATCAGACCTGTCCCTGAAAATCCAGAGAATTTGATCTACATAGGTCTGATTATCTCTGATGGTAGGTGGGAGGAGCCCCAAGTCTTAATCACTGGCACACTGTGAGACGGGGGCTAGCAGGAGGAGAGGAAAAGAGGATGGTCTAGGGTCACCACTTAACACTGGAGTCACTTGTCCTTTTCACCACCCAACTCATACAGAGTGGGCCAACCCTGCTCCTGGGCACTCAAGATCATTAAAAATGGAGCTGCAATAGGATAAATCCTAATGAAGAATCAGGGAATCAACTGAAAGCCGAAGAGGCTCTATCTTGATTTCCAGAACCCCTGCCACCTCTAAATGAGAGCCTGCATGGGAAAGAAACCTTGAGACCACATACATGCAAAGATGATATTCAAAATAATTTAAAAACAGTTACAGTCATTTAAATGAAAAAAAAAAACTACTGATGATAAAACTAACACACAATAGAGCTTGTGGCTTGACACCCCACTTTATTAAAGTGTATAGACATTGCTTGATATGATTTCTAAACTCTTTTGCAGCTCTGTCACTATAGGGAGCCCATCAAGGTCCACATGTCCTTCCTATTTTCATTATTTCAGTGTCTAGTTTTCCAGGATGTTAATTCTCTCTGCTGGTTATTTGAAGTAAGGTGTAAACATAAAGTTTATTGGGAAAAGACTTTTGAATATTTACTGTAATGTCTCTGTGGACCAGACAGAGATCATTGAACATGATGACTTACCACCAAAGTAAAACATTTGGGAGATTATATGACAGATTGGCTAAAATCCCAGACTTTCTCCTTAGCCTTACACTGGTAACATCCTTTCAAATTCCAATACGTTTTCATCTGTGTAGTTTCTCATTAACTCCATTCTCTCAAGCACAGACAATAAAGTTTGGTAAATTATTTCAGATGGTGTTCCTTCCAAATTTCATATTTTAAGTAAAATTTTACAAAGCTTTTCCGGTTGAAACAGTGGAAGGGTAGGGGCACCTGGTTGACTCAGTCAGTAGAGCATACAAATCTTGATTTCAGGGTCGTGAGTTCAAGCCCCATGGTGGTTGTAAAGCTTACTTAAAAAGAACAAAAAGAAAGAGCCTGCTGAGAAACAGTGGAAGGGTGACCAACTGACTGGTTGGCTCAGGGGTATCCCAATTTTAGTGCTAAAAATTCTGTGCCCTGGGAAACCTCTCTCTAGGACATAAAAAGTCCTGGTTTTCACACATGAATGCAGAAGGTTGGGGGGAAAGTACAGAACTCTTATGGTGGCCCCCACAACTGGGGATGAAAGCAACAGTGCTTTTAGTGTCAAATGGACACCACATGGATTACAGCTTTCCCTAGTTGCTGTGGCTGTTTTGCCCCCTGACTGTTGATATTGACAACCATACTTTGGGGTTCACAGTAGTGATCATGAATTTTGCATCACCTTGTGTGATGTGAGTTGAGTGCAACTTAAGCGTGTTGTAATCCTGAGCTTTGAGTCCCTAGCCTGGCACTCAGGAGACACTTAGGAAATGGCTACTGAACAAATTTTCAGGCATTTGTCCCACTGATAGATACACAGATGTGTGAAATGATGTTGTACAAGTGTATTCTCTGCAACATGACTGCATGACAAAAAGAAGTAATAACCAAAATATGGACACAAAGGAATTGGTTAAAATTATCAAGGTCAGAGATTTATGCAATCATTGGAATATAAATCATCTCATGATGTTCTTATTTTAAAAACTCTAATTTTCATATTGCATTTAAAATTGCAATGTTGGGGCACTTGGGTGGCTCAGGTGGTTAAACATCCAACTTTTGATTTTGGTTTAGGTCATGATTTCATGGTTCATGGGTCAAGCCCCACATTGGTGTCTGCACTGACAGCATAGAACTTGCTTGGGATTCTCTCTCCTCCCTCTCTCTGCTCATCCGTGACTTGTACTCACTCTCTTTCAAAGTAAATAAATAAAAACTTAAATAAAATGTGTTGTTAAATATTGTATATATTTATTATGAAGGATATGATTGATATACATATTGATATTATTATGGTCAATCTTATTAATACATTATTTCCTCAAACAGCTACCATTTTTTTTTTAATTTTTTTTTCAACGTTTATTTATTTTTGGGACAGAGAGAGACAGAGCATGAACGGGGGAGGGGCAGAGAGAGAGGGAGACACAGAATCGGAAACAGGCTCCAGGCTCTGAGCCATCAGCCCAGAGCCCGACGCGGGGCTCGAACTCACAGACCGCGAGATCGTGACCTGGCTGAAGTCGGATGCTTAACCGACTGCGCCACCCAGGCGCCCCATAACAGCTACCATTTTTGTATGTGATGTGAATACCTCAATTTTACCTTCTTAGCAATAGTTTAGTATTCTATACGGTATTATTAACTAAATTTTTCATGTAAAGTAGGTCATAAGACATACATCCTATACAAACTGAAAGTTTTTGATTCATTTTGTTCTGATGTGGAATGCTTTCTACGATGTACTGTTAGTTTAAGAAACCCTGGGAAGTACAATATTTATATTATTGATGACATTTGTGTTAAACACGAACTAGATAGTACCCATTTAGGTTTGTATTTGGACAGAATATTTCTGGAAGCATATACATGAATCTAGGAATAATAGTTGTCTCTGGCAGGATGAAGGTTAAGTCTGAGGTCAGGAGAAAGAGGAAAACATTTCATTATATACAGTTTTATACTTTTTGAATTTTCTTTCATATGCATATATCTGTTCAAAATATCAGTTTAAAAATTAAAATAAATCACTCCTTCCTAAAATTATATAATTATGGATTTAATATTAGATACATACATTGTTTCATGTTTTACAGATTATTATACTGTTCAAAGATGATATAGACTACTTTATTTTTTTCACAATACTATGAGATGGGCCAGGTGGTAGTTCATTTTTATATCTCTTTTATTATCCAAGAGATAAAAGTTGGGTAATAATCCAAAACTGGTAGTCTCTTGATTCTGTATGTGTTTTTTTTTTTTATAATCTAAGAATCTTAGCATTTTAGATATCAAAATATTGTACCCATTTACAACTTCAAAAAGAATTAAGAGTGACACCTGGGTCACTCAGTGGGTTAAGCGTCCAACTTCGGCTCAGGTCATGATCTCATGGTTTGTGAGTTCAAGCCTGGCATTGGGCTCTGTGCTGATAGCTCAGAGCCTGGAGCCTGCTTCAGATTCTGTGTCTCCCTCTTTCTCTGTCCTTTTCCCACTTGCCCTCTGTTTCTTTCTCTCTCTCAAATATAAAAAATAAACATTAAAAAAAAGAATGAAGAATTGAAAAGAAAAATGTATCAATATAAAAGCCAATGTATTCAATACTAGTACCAATTATATAATTAAGGTTAGTGGGAAAGTAGTAACTTGTAAAGCACTGAGTACTTGATAAAGAATGGAAAGTACAACTGCACCGGCTACCAGGAGACAGGTCAAACCTGTAGTCAATAAGTGCCTTTGATTTTCTCAGATATCACTACAATTGGATGCCAATTTAGCAGGCATAAGCCCCTCCTTCAGAATCTTTTCATAGTGAGACCTGAGGAGACTCTCCGTTAGAGCTCCAGCATCCTTGTCCCTCCCCTACTGGGACATGCAGTCTGTTGGCTTCTTCAGTGAACAAGGTTTCCTTACTCCCTCACACAGATACTCAGTAATTTACTAAACTGAGCCACATGCTCCAATTATATTCTACCATCCAAAGAGCATATACCATATGATTTCACTCATATGTGGAATTTAAGAAACAAAACAAACACGTATAGGGGAAAAAAGGCAAACCAAGAAACAAACTTTTTAAAGTTTTATTTATTTATTTTGAGAGAGCAGAGCACAAGCAGGGGAGGGGCAGAGAGAGAGGGAGGGGGGCAAAGGATCCAAAGTGGGTTCTGTTCTGACAGCAGAGAGCCTGACACGGGGCTCAAACTCAATAACTGTGAGATCATGACCTGAGCTGAAGTCGGACACTTAACCGACTGAGCCACCCAGGTGCCCCCAGACTCTTAATTATAGAGAACAAACTGATGGTTATTAGAGGGGAGGTATGTAGGTGATGGGTTAGGTGATGAGGATTATGACTGAACTTGTGATGAGCACTGTGAGTTGTATGTGCCAAATCACTAAATTTTACACCTGAAAACTAATAGTACATTGTATGTTAAATAAATTGAATTTAAATAAAAACTTAATAAGAACAAAGTAAAACAAAGAGCTGAAGCAAATAAATAAGAAGAAAGAACATAGCTCTGTGTCAAAATTTCTGGAGGCTCCAGGGCTAGCAGTCCCTTCTTACCTGTGTGATCTGAAGTCAATGTGAAATGATCCCTCCATTTTCCCACCTTTAAGGTATGGATAGCAATATCTACCTCACATCACAAGTGATAAGATACATTTTAATGGGTACAGAGAGAAGAGCACATAATATGCACTTAATAGTTTTTTCGTAATAGCGTTTTATGAAAGGAGAGAAGGTTAGCACTCCCCTTGACAAGGATGAAAGAGGCCCTCAGGCCTGACAACATGCATACAATTAAGGCACTGCCACCTATTATTTCGTGGCATCTCACCAACGTTTTTGGGTTACATTAATTTTGTAGTATATTTTATTAACCCAATATATCTACAGTATTATTTCAACATGTAACCAATGTAAAAAAATGAATAAATGGTTTGTAATAAATTTGTCCACTAAGCAAACAAGGTAGTTATGGCATTATGAAGCAAGAACAGTCAGAATATGGAATGCATAGAGGTCTACGCATATACAGGGAAAAGGCCTATGCCTTTATTTTCACTTACCTTTAACTTAATTTGAGCATGTCTTTCAATTACTAACCTAGGCAAGGAACCACAATAATGTCACCAATAAAGACTTTCATCACATTACATTTGTTTCACATTTCTTAAAGTATCATTTATGCTTATCACTTTGAAATTATGATAGTTATGTGCTCGCTTCGGCAGCACATATACTAAAATTGAAATTATGATAGTTATGTCTATCACTAGATACTCTTATTTAATGTATTAATAAATAAGCATATATGTTATCAAATTACAATCTTTTTTTAAAATTCAAAACCATATTTCAATATAATAAATTTCAGTTATAATTCTATTCATTTAATTTTATGCATTTATAAAAATATTATTCTCTTAAGGGAGCTACAGGCTACATCTAGCTGCCAAAGGGACCCAAGGTGTAAAACATTTGAGAATGTCTGTGCTAGGAAGTGTTTTGAAGTGAGAACCCATGGGGAAGGAAAGGGATTGGGCTGACATACTGAATGTTTTCATATATGTTATCTCACAGACAGGTACAATAAAGAGGCTTCCATGGTTGAAGCACTGGAGTCATGGAGGGCAGAAAGTGAAGAAGAGGTTGGACATCACAAAAAACAACAGGTGTTGGTGAGGATATGAAGAAAGGGAAACCTTCTTACATTGTTGGTGGGAACACAAACTGGTGCAGTCACTCTGGAGAGCAGTATGGAGTTTCCTCAAAAAGTTAAAAATGGAACTACCCTATGATCCAACAATTGCACTACTAGGTATTTACCCAAAAGATACAAAAATAGAGATGTGAAGGGGTATATGCACCCCAATGGTTATATCAGTATTATCAACAATAGCCAAGCTATGGAAAGATCCCAAATGTCTATCAATAGATGAATGGATAAAAAAGATGTGGTATGTAATACACATACACACATAATGGAATATTGCTCAACCATCAAAAAGAATGAAGTCTTGCCATTTGCAACGACATGGATTGAGCTACAGTGGATTATGGTAAGCGAAATAAGTTAGTCAGAGAAAGACAAATACCACATGATTTCACTCATATGTGGAATTTAAGAAACAAAACAGATGAACATATAGAGGGGGAGACAGAGGGAAACAAACCATAAGACACTCTTAAAGACAGAGAACTGAGGGTTGATGGAGGGAGGTGGGTGCAGGATGGGATAGATGAGGGATGGGTACTAAGGAGGGCACTTGTTATGATGAGCACTGGGTATTGCATGTAATTGATGAATCACTGAATTCTACTCCTGAAACCAATACTGCACTGTATGTTAACTAACTAGAATTTAAATAAAAATTTGAGGGGCACCTGGGTGGTTCAGTCAGTTAAGCATCCAACTCTTGATTTCAGCCCAGGTCATGATCTCACAGTTCAAGTTCAAGCTCCACATCTGGCCCCACACTGACACTGCAGAGCCTGCTTGGGATTTTCTCTCTTTCTCTGTCTCTCTCTCTCTCTCTCCCACCCCCCCTTCTCTTTCTAAAATAAAATAAATAAACCTAAAAATATTTTTTTAATTGAAAAAAAACCATAATAATAACAAAAAACATAATAACAAGAAAAAAGATGAGGCTGGACATATTTATGGGTAGGGAAAGTTGGAGTAAGTTAGACATTTTCGTTTTTAAAAAACCAAGCGGCTACAGGGAGTCACCATGGGTCTGTGGGCAGGAGAATGCACACAGCAGTTTTGTTTGAAGCTGTTGCTTTGGAAGGCTGGAGGTGGACCAGCTAGGAGCTGAGGCACAGGGAAGAAAGGGAGCAGAAGAAGGGATACAAAGGAAAAGGGGGCAAATGGCTGGCAGACAATGTGGGTCCCAAAAGACCTGAACCCAATCCACAGCACTCTTCCTGCAAACCTAGTTAGGAGCAGGCAATGGCTACAAGTCTGCCTTTTGGAATGCTGGCCTCAAAGAAGTGAGGTGATTGAAAAGAGGCCCAGATTGGGAGAAATATTCTTTCTTTCTTTTTGAAAGGCTTGTTTTAAAAGTCCTGGGGCACCAGGAGTACAGAAGCAGGCTTTTTGCAGATATCTCTCTTTTCTATTCTACTCACCCCCAGATACTACAGCATCTTCTGTGGTCAGAAAAAAAAAAACAAACAAAACAAAACAAAAAAAAAACAAACAAGAGATGCCAATACCCCTGGGAAACCAGCCACATTGGAAAAGTTTCCTGTTACTAAGGTCTTGACCTATGGGTTTTTATACAATAACCCACAACAGTTGTTTTCAAAGTCCAGTCCCCATACCAACAGCATCAACATTCTGCATCAGCATTAGCTAGTCAATTGTCAAAAACAAACTACTGGGCCTCATCCTAGTTACACAGCTAGAAAATGAGTCAGCATTTCCATCTAGGTCTGCTATCCCAGAAATAAGCCAAGTCTTTTGTTAGCCATGGGTGAGCAAATGCCCTTACCTAGGGGGAAAAAAATTCCTTCATAAATTAGTCTATAGTTCTAAAGAGCTTTTCTTCCAGGTACTTCTACATGATTGAGATTTGAATATGCTTTCCAGTTCCACTTCAACAGGACACCTTTCTTTGTAGGTGGTCTCTTCATGACAAAGGGGTGAGGGGCTAGGGCAGGGTCCAAACTGAGGGACCTCTTTAGAGAGGATCCTCTTTAAAGAGGCTGGGTCCAGAAGGGCTCTGTCTATAAAGTGCTGCTGTATTCTGAGGGACACCCTCCAGATCTGGGGGGGGGGGGTCAGAGAAGACCTCCTGGAGGAGGGAACATTTGAACTAGGTGTAAAACAGGGGGTAATCTGGAGGGACACTGGATCCTTGGAGATGGGTCCAGAACAAAGTCAACTCTGGGGATGGAACTGGGGTAGGACCTCTGGGGTTACTTCATGGAACCCTGATGAGCTACCCTCTCTTCCCGTTTTAACTAACCCTCAAGGATTTATTGTCAAGAAGTGGATCAAAATCACAAGGTTTGGTATGGATGGAATAGACAAGTATGGGGAGGGGGCAATGACTGGCTGTTCTTCGGGTAAGGGTGGCACTGCTGGGACTTCCAGGGAGGTAAGCTCCCTCCTTACCTCACTCTAGATTTCTGTCAAAGGAGGAATGCACAAGAGAAAGGGTAATTCAGATGGAGGAAAAGAAGTGAGGGAGATAGAAAGGACTTCCCAGAAGCCACCAGAGGTTTTCACCTTCCTCTGTCACCCAACCACTCAACAGCAGGAGGGCATGTCATTGCCTCTGATACTGCTTCCCTTCAAAGTCCTCCTGAGTACCCACTGGTGACTCCATTTCTGCTTCTCTCACCTACTGCTTCCTTGTATGTATGCTCTTCCACCCTCTGGTGCAATCTGTCTAAATCCCAAGTCAAAATCTTTAACATTTATACAAGGCCAATTTCCATGATGTTGGAAAACCCTGATACCCTTGCTTAAAAGTCCTTTGTAAACTCCATAGAAAGACAAACTAATCTGCCAAAAGGTACCTCAGTTTGAACAGGTCATCCCATCTCCTGAGGCTCCTCTAATGCAGCTTAGCTGCATCCAGAGAAACGGAAAAGACTATCCAGAAAACAGTAAGCCTCCCCTCTCTGGTGTGAAGTCATGGTAGTTAGTCTTTCCAGTCAGCCACACGGCCATTAATCTGACTTGGGGGCCAAGTATCTGTGAACCGGAAGCCTCATTAGGATTTCTGCTAAGTTGCCATGAATTTATGGTAAGAACTGCTAAAAGGTCAAATCAACCCTTTTCTTACTCAGGGAAACTGAATTGTAGAAGTGATATATAGCTAATAATGGTGGGAAAGTATAAGAGCATTGCTCTCTTGTCTCCCAGGCAAATGTTCCTACAAACATATTCATCTGAAGACTAACTCTTATTTGAACCTCTCAACCTATAGTCACTTTGGGCTACAGGACAGTTATGGTGGTTCTTTTCTCCAAGATCATGGTGATCTGTGCTCACTCTGGAAATTCATACAGATTGCTGAATCTCTTTGATGTCCTAAAATCACTGACATTCTTTTGGGAAGTCACCTACAAGATACCAATCCTGAGCCTGAGAGAACTGAATCCTTATCCTGAGGTTGAGAAAGGAGGTGCATGACTGTCCCAGAAAGATTAAATGTAGCATTAAACATCTTCAATGATAAGCAGGAATATTCTATGGATAGGGCAGGAAGGGCAACAAGCCCCAGAGATAGCAGCTTTCACAGAGGTTGTGGCCTTGGATGCTGTATCTATTAAAGGGAAGACAAAATCTGGAGGACACAAATCGTTTTATTCTGTATTTCTCACAGCACAATTTAGCACAGTAATACAGTTATGGGATCTGTTCATGTACACTTGTTAAGTGTGTGTTCATTTACATGAACTGGTTAGGAGGGATAATTCAGTGAACTGAGCAATAACTTTGAGAGAATTTGGAAAGACAGTGTTCTCCTTTTCTGTATTCTAAGTACCAGACATTGTGCTATAGGCAGATTTTAAGATGTGGACTGAGAAACAGGTGTGAAAGAAACAGGTGACTTAAGGAACTTTTACTTTATATATACTATGATTTAGTGTTCATAACAGGTTAGGATTATTATTCCCATTTTTGTTTAACAGATGACATAACTAAGGCTCAGGGAAATCAGGTGTTTTATCTGAGCTCACAAAGCTAGCAAGTGCTTGGGATCTCCTATCTAGGGCCTGAAGCCCTTATGATTCCTCTCACCACACTCCAGAATAATACTCCTCTCTCCACTGAATTCCCAGAGATCAATTTTTGATGGTTCCCTGAGGGGTTCATGCCAGAGAGTTGCCCTTCCTGCAACCCCAACCGCCACCCCAATGAATCTTTTTTTATCTGCGGAGTCCGGGCCTGGAGCCAGGTGAGACCAGAACCTCCATTTCAGGGGCTTTCTCTAGAATCCGTCGCTGTGGTTACCTCCAATATAATGTTTCAGGAAGAGGTCTGACCAAACCGGACAGCGGTGCCATTCATCACTGCAGGAGGGCAGAATCCGGGGCTGGGGGCCACACGTCGAGAGGGGAGGGGCCAGGGGGCGGCCCCCTTGTGACCAGCCCTGAGGAGAGGTCAGGAGAGAACGTTGGCTGAGGAGCGCCTGTACAGCAGCAGCTGCTGACGTTCTGTATCACGCGCCTGTGGCCCAAGGTAACCCAGACCTATAAGCAAACAGCGGAGCCGGGGGCGTTGCGGGGACGAAGGCGGGAAGGGGCAGAGATCTTGGGGGTCGAACACTGAAGACAGGGGCGATGAACGCGTGGAGGGCGTGAGAGAGTCCGAATTCTCTGAGGAATAGGGAATGAAGGTGCTGAAGCAAGAAACGAGTTGTGAGAAGGAACACAAGCGCGAAAAGAGCGTGAGAGGGCGCAAGAGTTTGGCTGACCAAAAGACAGTGCCCTTGGAGGTAGCGGCAAGGGTGGAACATACCCAGCCCCAGCAGCATAGGTAAGGTGGGAGGAGCTCCATTCCAGGGAGGAGGAGGACACTTTCTTTCCCTGAGCCCATTTTCCATAGGTGGTCCCCTTTTAGCAATTTTTAAGGTAAATTTTGACCCCAGTGTGTTTTTAGAATAAAAGGAAAGAACGTCAGAGGAAGCTATGCCAAAGTGAGGCTGCGCAAAGCGCAGGAAAGTCAGTTAGAGGGTGGCGCCTTTTTTCAAAGAAGATTCCATCTCCACCCTAAAGCTCAGGCCGTACCACACCCCACCTCCACGTTTTCCTCCCTCTGTCCTCCTCCCTTTCCCCCACCCCAGCCCCCCACTCCCAGCACGATCGGATCGCTTTTAAACCAGGTAACTGCTTCTGTCTCCTCAGCAGCTCCGGGAGCCCCTGAGTAGAGGGGGTGGAGCCCGCATTGGTCTCTGGCTGAGCTCATGGTGGGAGGGGTCCTGAGGGCGCTAATGGCGCGCCGCCGCCATGATGCTGGCCAGATCATTCACAGAAATCCCTGTCTCATTCCATCTACAGTCGCAGCTCCATTCCAGACCTTTCTTCTCAGGCCGGGCGGTGAGCGGATGGCCCAAGTTCGGGAAACTTCCTTGTCTTCCAGCTCTTTGGTCCGCTAGAGCTCGGGCGGTGGGGGAGGAGCCTCGCCCGAGGAGGCGGCTGAAAAGGCGGGGAAAATGGAGAAGGAGGCGGTGGGGGAGGCAAAGATGTGTTCAGGCCAGGGAGCTGAGGAGGTGAAGCTGGAGCCTTTACAAGAGTGTAAGCCTGCTTCGGAGGAGAACTTGACGTGGAGTGACAGCGGCGGCGATAAGGAGGTGCTCCCTTCAACCCCACCTCGCTGTTACAGCAGCTCTTCGCCCCTTTGCCCGCGCCGCAAGCCCCGCCCTCGGCCCCAGCCCCGGGTCCGGGCCCGAGCCCTGCCGGGGCCCTCGGCCCCACCCCAGCCTCCAGCCCATCCTCCCCCTCAGCTTCTGACCCGGCCCCAGTCCTGGCGCAGATCGCGGCGTAGATCCCGGCCTGGGTCTAGGCCCCAGAAGCTGCAAAGCTGTTCTCCTGACCTAGGTGGCTCTGCGGATCGAGGTGGCCTAGGGGACTGGTTGCTGGAGGTGCAGTTTGATCAGGGTCCTACAGGCTGCTCTCATGTGGAGAGCTTTAAAGTGGCTAAGAACTGGAGGAAGAACCTGCGGTTGATCTACCAGCGTTTCGTTTGGAGTGGGACCCCAGAAACTAGGAAACGTAAGGCAAAGTCGTGCTTCTGTCATGTATGTAGTACCCATATGAACAGACTCCACTCTTGTCTCTCCTGTGTCTTTTTTGGCTGCTTTACTGAGAAACATATTCACAAACATGCAGAAACAAAACAGCATAATTTAGCTGTAGACCTCTATCATGGGGTTATATATTGCTTTATGTGTAAGGATTATGTATATGACAAAGACATAGAACAGATTGCCAAAGAAACAAAAGAGAAAATTCTGAAATTACTAACTTCCATCTCAACAGATGTTTCTCAACAACAGTGTATGACATCAGGTGTTGAAGAGAAACATTCAACCTGTGAGTCAAAGGAACAGGAGCCAAAATTGGTGAAACCCAAGAAAAAGAGGAGGAAAAAGTCAGTCTGTACTGTAGGCCTGAGAGGGCTAATCAATCTTGGGAACACGTGCTTTATGAATTGTATTGTCCAGGCACTTACCCATATTCCTTTATTGAAAGATTTCTTTCTCTCTGACAAGCATAAATGTGTAATGACAAGCCCCAGCTTGTGTCTTGTCTGTGAAATGTCTTCTCTTTTTCATGCAATGTACTCTGGGAGCCGAACTCCTCACATTCCTTATAAGTTATTGCATCTAATATGGATTCATGCAGAACACTTAGCAGGATATAGGCAGCAGGATGCCCATGAGTTCCTTATCGCAATATTAGATGTGCTGCATAGACACAGCAAAGATGATAGTGTTGGGCAGGAGGCCAATAACCCCAATTGCTGTAACTGCATCATAGACCAAATCTTTACAGGTGGCTTGCAGTCAGATGTCACATGTCAAGCTTGCCATAGTGTCTCTACCACAATAGACCCATGCTGGGACATCAGTTTGGACTTGCCTGGCTCTTGTGCCACATTCAGTTCCCAGAGTCCAGAGGGAGCTGACAGCACAGTGAGTAGGGATGACCACATACCAGGTATTCCCTCACTCACAGATTGCCTACAGTGGTTTACAAGGCCAGAGTACCTAGGAAGCAGTGCCAAAATCAAATGCAGTAGTTGCCAAAGCTATCAGGAATCTACCAAACAACTCACGATGAAGAAATTACCTATCGTGGCCTGTTTTCATCTCAAGCGATTTGAACATGTAGGTAAACAGAGGCGAAAGATTAATACTTTTATCTCCTTTCCCTTGGAGCTGGATATGACTCCATTTTTGGCCTCCACTAAGGACAGCAGAATGAAGGAAGACCAGCCACCAACAGATTGTACACCCAATGAGAATAAGTATTCCTTGTTTGCAGTGATTAATCACCATGGAACTTTGGAAAGTGGACACTATACCAGCTTTATCCGGCAACAAAAGGACCAATGGTTTAGCTGTGATGATGCCATCATCACCAAGGCTACCATTGAGGACTTACTCTACAGTGAAGGGTATTTACTGTTCTATCACAAACAGGGTCTAGAGAAAGAATAGTCTTACAAGACACTTACCAGAAAAAAAAGGAAATGAATATACAAGGATCCTGAAATGACACATAAACCTACCTGGAATGGACAATGACAATACCCATACAACAACAAGCACCTCTTGAAGTTTCGCAAAAACCTACCTGGCATTGACAATGACAAATAGCACCTATATGACAAGTAGCACCTTGATATAAAGAACCTATTTTACCATGGTTTATGGGTCTGTAAGAGGAAAAAAAAATACTAACTAGTGACCATTCAGCCTTAAGAAATGGGAGCGGGGGAAGAGGTTGAAAATGGTCACATAAAGCATCCTTAAATGAACAGATTGTTTTAGATGGGGAGAGTGGGAATGGAGATGTTCTGCCACTGCTGTATGTCATTTGTTTCTACAAAAATACCATGTGAGATCAGGGAGTATTTGTACATCAACAAAAAGTTTCACAATTGGTATTCTAGCTGTGGCTGATTAGTCAAATGGTTTGAAAAAAAGAATATTGAAAAAAAAATTTAAAGCCTTACAAGAAAATATTTAAAAAGAAGAAAACTTTTTTTTTAATTTTAAAAGAAAATGTTTCTAAATGTTGAAAAATTTAAGTTAAATATTTTAAAATAAATGTTTTAAAATTTAAGTTTTTTTCATTTAAAATTTCAAAGTTATTTAAGGCTTAAAAATACATTTTTCTTAGTTTAGAAAAGGTAAAATGAATAAAACAAGGACAAAGATAAAAAATGAAAGTTTACAAAAATGTTAAAGTGAAATTTAAAGTTTTAGAAGTAAGAAAGGGGAATGGAGCTCTTAAAAGTTAAATAAAATGTTTATATTAAACATTTTAAATTAGACCATAAAATACACGTGTTGAAAAATGGGAAGTTAGCAAAATTCACAAAGAGCTTAAGAAATAAAATTTCCAAAAATATAAAATAGGATGAAAATTCAAATTTAAGTTTACAGAAATATTTTAAAGGAAGAAAATTTAGAACAAGACAAGAAGACAAAATTAACTTTTTTTAATTAAAAAAAATTAGGGGTGCCTGGGTGGCTGTTGGTTACGCATCTGACTCTTGATTTCAGCTCAGGTCACGATTTCACAGTTCGTGGGATTGAGCCCCAAGTCAGGCTCTGCACTGACAGTACAGAGCCTGCTTGGTATTCTCTCTCTTTCTCTCTCTCTCTCTCTCTCTGCCCCTTCCCCACTTGTTTTTTTTTTCCTTTCTCTCTCTCTCTCAAAATAAATAAATATACAGTAAAAATTTTGAAAAGGAAAAAAATAGAGAAAAAGGAATTTTAAGATATATAAATAACCTTAAGGAAGTCCAATTTGAGAGATTTAAATAAAAACTAAATAAAAAGGATTAAAATTTTTTAAATGTAAATAAAAATAAATTAAAAACATTTTAAATAGAAAAAAACAGTAAAATTAAAAAAACAAGTTTACTTTTAATTTAAACATTAAAATGCATACGGGTATGAAAAATAAATGGAGATAAGAAAAACAAAACAAAGGGTTTGTGAATATTTTTTGAATATTATGTTGACATACATAGAATTTGAAAAAAAAATAGTCTTAACCATCATTTTACATCCAATTGTGAGATTGCTGCAAGGCCTGAACTCTAGCCTGCCTTCCCCTTTCAGGTTCCACACCCCATCTGATTTTGAAAGAAGAGCTGTTTCTTAGGAAGAATCAACTGCATCTGAAAAAGATGAATAGTAGGGACTCTCTCCTATTTAGAACTGCATTATTCATACAAATTCTTTGGTACTGAAAAGTGGTTCTTGACAATTTAGTGGCTTAGGGATATTAGATCACAATTTAAGCTCTGGCTTTGATGTTCAAGCCCTATGACCTGATTGAGGAAGTGACAGGGACCCATATCTGAGAACATACCATCTTCTGTTCTCCCTCTTCTCTCTCCATAGGGAAACAAGACCTTTAAATTTCTACAGTAGAGTACAGTAAAGCTTTGTACTTGATGGTCCTACTCATTCCTTATTCTCTCTTTTTTTTTCCTTTTTCGATTATTCATGCCTGGTTCCCTGAACCACTTATTTACCTACATTTCTGAGTGCCAGCCTGTAGGGCTCCTCTGACTGGTGGCTTCTATTCCTCCTTCAAGACTCAACTCACAGATGACTTCTCTGGAGCCTTTTCTAAATGTTCTACAAAGACATAAATTGGAAAATTGTTCCTCACCCCTCTATCCCTCTCACTGTGCCTCAAAGTACTTTGTCTGTACCTCAGTGATATTCTACTGTGATTCTACTGGAGCTTTGTGATTGTCTGCCCCTCTGTACTGAGAATTCTGCTAACAGGGGGCCAAGCCTTATTCATTTCTGTGTTAATAAATGTTTGTTGAATATGAGGATGAGTTCAGTTATTTGCTCTATTCACCCTCTCAGTAATGTGATCTCACCCATTTTATCCATCAAGCCCTCATTAAGTGCCCTGTGCTGTAATACAGTGTGATCAGGTTTGTATCTTTCCCAAAAACAGTGTATGAAATGCTACTTAGCTGCAGGGGATGGCTTACCAAAGTAGGTGCTCAGTGAGGAATAACCAGGTTATGTGGAGGGAGTACCAGGAACAATGCAAGAAAAGAGCACAAGTGTGAGAATTGGTCCTGAGAGAGTGGGTGGTGAGGGGGACCAGCAGCTGAAAGTGAGACTGGGTTTTATGGCATGTTTGTGGCAACGCTGTCCATCACCACAGTTTCCCTGAGCTTCCCACAGTGTCTCTCACCTTATGATTGGGTGCCACGCCTCTCCATGGCATACTGCATAAGTTTACCTTCCCAGGATACCATGTATCTCACCATTCCACAATGTTTTATATTACATGGCACACTGTAACTGTGACAGAGGAGTGATGTCTGGTGGCTGTTTAGTGAGGAAGGTGTAGGTTGTCTGCTTAGCACTCTAGCCCATCTTTCATTCTGTGTGGTTTCACTGGGGCTACTGATCACCTTGCTGCGCTCCTCTCACCCCTCCCCAGAGTGAACATGTCCCACAGCCTAGGCCAAATTAGAGTTCTCAATTCCTCCACTCCTCCACCCACACCCCTTCCACAAGAGCAATTTTGAGGATGGTTATAGGACCTAAACAGGCCCAATCAGAGCCCATTGCTAAATTGAATATGTATAGACACTGGGAGAAAGAAGCTCCCTCTCCATGCTGAAGTCTCTAGGATGACATTAATCTGAGAATTTTAGGGGTTGATATTCATACCATGAGGAGAAAAACAGAATTAGAGATGGGGAGAAAAAACCTAGAGAGCATCATTTGAACTTTGTGGATCCAGCTGTTCCTGAAGTCCCAAAGTTCCCAGCTCTCTGATCCAATAAAATCCTTTGTCTTGCTTAAGCTAGTTTGAGTTGAGATCTCGTCACTTGTAGCCAAGCGTTTTGAACACATCAGACACACTATATGGTTGGGGGGGATCCTGTTCCTAGGACCACAAAGGGAGAGAAGGAAGAGAATGATGACCTCAAATGAACTCTGTCATATAAGATTGAGAAACCAGAGTGGGTCCCTGTATGTCTTTAGCTCAGCTATTAACCTCTTCTAGGCTTCAAACTTTACTCACAGCAATGATGTGGCTATTCCCAACTAAAGAAAGAATAAGTCAATAATGTTTCATGGGTACCATGAATAGATAGGCCAGGCACTATGGTAACTGCTTTACCTCTAGTATTTCACTGAGTTTACAAAGCAATCCTGGAAGACAATCATTACTGAACATATTTCACAGACTGGGAAAGTGAGACTCAGAATGGAAAAGTGGTTTTCTTAAGTTCACTTTACTGTTTTAAGTAGTGAGGTCAATATTCAAACCCAGGTCCCCAAAGCTTGTACATAATCCATTACAATTCAGTACAGAAAATTCAAAGATTTTTGTTTGTTTTGCTTTTCCTGATGTTTCTATGGAAGACACAATAGACCAAAATGGCGCAGAAGGCAGACAGCTTTTGACAAACCTAGATGACAAACCTGGAGAGTAATCTATCAATTGATAATAACAAAATTGCCCATGCTACAGGTGAATATGTCTCTATGGCAATGGCTGATTAGGATAGTCACATAAGGCTAATTGACTTTCCTAAGGATACACAGGATGGAGGAGGCTAAAATCCTGCTCCATTACTAGATATATAGCTTCACCCAATGTCATATGCTTGACTGAGTTCCGAGACCTGGCTGTAAGATCTAATCTTTTTACCATATGTGAAACCATCATCTCTCTCTATTTACACCAGTTTTCCTTTTTAGCTTCAATGCTGTGACCAGTATGTTGTGTGCCACTTTAATCAGTCACCTTCCCCCTGGTCTTTCCAGAGTGCCCACAATAAATACCAGCCCCTTAGCCACAGATCCTTCCCACCTACCTGTGGTGAAGACTACCTGTGGTGGTCTTGCCTATTAGGATATGGTTCCTAGGTGGTACAATACTGATTTGTAATGTCCAATTCTGTTGTTTCCACACTATTTTCAGTTCCTTATCTTGATTCTTTCCAAACAGACAATTGTATCTACTCTGGGCCAGAGTTGGAACTATATGTCTGTAAATCCCTCAGGCCAATCACACTATATGGTAGATTCTTAATATGCTGGCTGAATGAATGCATGAATGAATAAACAAAATGAATTCCATCCTACACTTAGCTTTAGTAGTTGACTTTATATCCTATTTTTCTAAGGTTAAAATACTTATAAGAGTGGCTGATTTATCTATGCCACCTACTCCAATACACTTCTATTTCCATCTATTCTCCACACCTTCCCTCTAGTTTTAGAGGAAAAGGAATCCTGTTTTCTTTTGGATGCTGCACCACCATCCTCCTCTGACCCATTCCTGACTGCCAAGAGGCCTTACTCCCACACTCTTCCCTCTATGCCAGCAACTGTCATGATTTTTCTAGACATACAGCAAATAGACATCCTAGATTTTCTACGATGGTTCTTCAAAAACTTCTCCTCATTATCCCTATAATACATAAGAAGTGTTCCTCAGTTGCCAGTGCTTCCTACTGGGGTATATATTGTCACCAGAAGAAATTAAAAACATATTGTAAGGTTTTGATTTGAGGTTCTTGTTTAAGACAAAAGTTCATAAATTTCACATGATGCTGCTGTCCCTGATATTGTTTCTTTTTCCTTTCACTTCCAAGCTATTCTACATGTGTTTATCTTACATCATTGCCACATACTCATCTCCTACATCACTTTTAGTTCCCCACATAGCTTCTGCCTATACCATTCTTAAAACTACTCTTGCTTAAGTACAAAGCAACTTATTTTTTCAGAGTTCTTTATTTTGCTATTTTATCCCATTTGTTAAAGAGATATATGATAATCGAAGACAGTGGGACAACAGACACGGAATATTTGATGTCAAAATTTTCCTTATGGGGCCCCTGGGTGGTTCAGTCAGTTAAGCATCTGACTTCAGCTCAGGTCATGATCTCAGTTTGTGAGCCCTGCATTGGGCTTTGCACTGACAGTGCAGCACCTGCTTAGGATTCTCTACCCCCTGCCCCTCCCCCACTTGCGCTCTCTCTCTCTCTCTCTCTCTCGCTCTCTCTCACACACAAAATAAATAAATAAACTAAAAAAAAAAACACTTTACTTGCAAATCCAGGTCATGATTTTGTCATGTTGGCTACCACTCAGGGTAAGTTCCCTTTTTATTATACCAAGAGGGTATACCAAATCTGAAAAAGGGACTCAGGGTAGGGGTGGAGCAGGTGGAGCTGAGGAAGAGAAAATAAAATATGAGGAAACTGGATTGTGTTTTAAATGTACCAGAGGAGTTGGTGTTTTTAAGGACAGGTGTGAAGAATCATTTTTTTATGCCTTATTGAGAATCTAATCATGCCCTAATTGATCTGCTTTCAGAATGGTATACTTAAAAAGACATACACTTGTATTCTACTTGCAAGCTTATCATTTAAAGCCTTTTTTGGCCACACCTCTAATACAGAATTTAAACTTCCCTATAATTTCTACTTCTTTGTGATGCAGGAGATGTGATGAGGTAGGCCTAGGCAAGAGGAGAAGATAACTTTGAGACATCAGACATACTTAAACTGAAATCACATCCCAGATCTACCACTTACTAACTGGTGACACTGGGCCAGTAACAGAACCTTGTCCACAGCCCTCCCAGGGCTGTTGGGAGGGCTAAATATAATGTTGTTTACAAGGTATTTAGTATAAAGCAGGGCACACAGTTGGAACTAAAATAAAAGTCATTTTTTGCCCCACTTTACCATGTCCAAATATTCCCTTTGTCCCCCAGGTATTTTTAGAAAATGAGAACTGCTATCTCTCTGGAAGTCTATTTTCATGCAGATAACCAGGGCATCATCACCTAAGTAGACTTCTTTATATAAATCCTCATTGACCAGATCTCTCCTTACCTCACTGAGTTTTTCTTCTGTGCTATAGGCACACCAGTGGGGTCTTTCTTATTGTCAGCTCTACTTGACAAAGAATATGAGAGTGCATATGTTTTTCCCAAAATCATGAAGTCATTAAGAGGGAGAACTGGGACGCAGAGTACTGAGTCCAAGCCCTTAACCAGGAACTCATTTGATTCCTCTTTTTCTACTGGAACAAGAAGCAGGTAATACTCTGAATCCATGAAGTTTATGGATTTATAGAATCTGAGAGTTGGGAGGATCCCTAGAGAGCCTTTAGCCTTCAGTTTTCTCACTGTTTTAAGGATACACTGGCTCAGAAATAGATGGAATGACTTGCTCAAGGTCATAAAGGGGATCAGTGGCAGGGCCAGGAGCAGAACTGAGGTCCTAGAGTACTCTTATTCCATGCCAGACCTTCTGACTGCCAAGTTTCTCTGTAAATATTCTGTCTCCATTGCTATCATATCTCAGAGTCTACATTCTCCTAGGCTGGGTTAGGTCCCTAAAGACAACAATGCCCAGAGAGATCAGTAAATAGGTGACTTTTGCTGTTGCCAACAGAATTCTTTTCAAAGACAAAAAGTGTAACAAGAGCATTAGAAGCCTACCCATAATTCTGGTCTCAGGGAAGCATCATGCAGCAGAGAAATTGTGACTGGACCTGGAATGAGTAAAGCTATATGGTTGGTACTGGGTGAATGACCTGACATAAAGGGCAACATCCAGTCCTGGAGAGGTTGATGGAATGTGGGGAAGTTGAGTAATTCTTGATAGTTGTCTTCTTTGGGACATGATAAATCTGTTTTTGTTAACATGGGTCTCTGTTCTTTTTCCATAATGAGATACAGCTTTTTGGGAAGATGCTTGTCTTATAGGGCTCTTCTTATGCTAGTAACCTAGAGAAACCTTCCAGCTCATCCCTACATTGCAGACCCAGGCCTTCAAAGAATGACATTTAGCCCTCAAGCCTGGATCACCCTCACCATAGTAAAGAATTGCATCAGTTTCTTGATCAAGCAAGGAAATTTCTTTGTAGAAGAGGCACATTTTGCTGGAAAAAAATGAGGAAAAATGCCTCTCAAATGCAGCCAATGTCTCACCTGTATGTTTACCTGCTTCCTTATCACCAAGGCTTCATGGTCCTCATGACATGGGGCATATTATAACTTCCTGGGAGTCTAAAGAGGTGTTCTTATGCAAGTTACACATCATTTTTGACTCACTTTACCCAAGTAAGAAAATAGGTGGTTTGTTTGGATTGTCCCCAAAATTCCTTACAACCTTTAAAACTTGAGCTATTAGCAATTCTTACCTGTAAACTCATGAAAACTTAGGAAGAATCCTAAGAAAAAATAAAATGTGGCATAGTGATTATATTTTTAAAATAAAAAAATTGTCTTATATTTTAAAGGCTGCATAAGATTTCTGCCCTTGATAATTTTAACCAGTTCCCTTATGATAAATATTGCAGTTATTTCCATTGTAATCAATGCTACAAAGAATACACTTGTACAACATCATTTCACACATCTATGTTTATCAGTAGAACGAATACCTGGAAATTTATTCAAAATCTCTGTTCCCTTTGTGTTTACTGGATGTTAAGCTGAGGATTGACTGAGACAAACCTTCTCCCTACCATCATGGATCTCACAGTTCAACAAGGGAGACAGATATGTCACCAGGCAAAGAGCCAGGAAAGGACAAGAATAGTATGGAGAAAGATAGGGTGTAGCAGGGAGAGACACTAACCACAAAATTTACAGTAATGCTACATAAATTACTTTACTTCTGGGGCGCCTAGGTGGCTCAGTCGGTTAAATGGCCAACTTCAGCACAGGTCATGATCTCGCGGTTTGTGAGTTCGAGCCCCACGTTGGCTCTGTGCTGACAGCTCAGAGCCTGGAGCCTGCTTCGGATTCTGTGTTTCCTCCTCTCTCTGCCTCTCCCGTGCTTGTGCTCTCTCTCTCTCTCTCTCTCTCTCTCTCTCTCTCTCTCTCTCAATAATAAATAAATGTTAAAAAAAATAAAAAAAAATAAATCACTTTACTTCTGATGTGTTATCAGGGACTTCTTCTCTGGGTCACCCTTATTCCTCTGTCCCTTGTGCCTGGCATAGTGTCTGACTTAACAGGAGGCTCAATTGAGCATTTTGGGAAGGAATAACCAGGCCTTCAGTTCTAGCACCGAGATTAGATTCTGGTCCCAACATCTCTCCTGACTTGCTGTGTGAATGTGGGCAAATCACACAAATGTGGGCCCCTTTCTGTGCCTTTCTTGCCTCATCAATTACATGGAAGGTGCCATAGGCATAAGAGAGTAGCTTAGTGGTTAACACCACAGTCTGTTGATTCAAACCTGGGTTTTTATCCTGATTATCCAGCACTTGCTGTGCGACATTCAACAGGTTATTTAAACACACTCTGCCTTGAATTCTTCGTTTTTAAATGAGACTAACAACCATAGTAGTACCTAACTTTTAGAGTTGTGGAATTAAATAAATAATAAATATTAAGTGCTCAGGACAGAGCCTGCTACATACTAAAGGCTAAACATATGTAAGCTCTGTCCTTTCAAAATGTAAACTTATTTTTATCTCAGGGTCTTTGTATATGTTACTCTACCTGGGGCAGTCTTCCCCCATATTTCACCTTTTCTTCATTCATATTTCTGCTCAAATATCACCCAGAGAGACGTTCCCTAAGCAGCCATCTAAGGTAGCAAAATCCTTTCAATCTACTTTCCTTTTCCTGGATTTTTTTTGTATTCTTCCTTTCTTTATTATCCACTTCATAATATATATTTATGCCATGTCTTCTTCAATAAAATCAAAGTGGCCCAAGGGACAGGTTTTCTTTTTGCTTACTGCCATATCCTTGGTGCCTAGAAGAAAGCCTCACATGGATTAAGCCTTCAAAATCATCTGTTGACTAAATGAAAAAGTACCTCAAAAAAGTGGTTGCTATTATCTTCTCCATTTTATAAGTGAGATGAAGTTATTTGCTCAATGTCACAAACTAATAGATAATGGAGCCATAAGACACAAGAGCCCACTCTCAAGTCACAATTTTTTTACACATAATGTAAATGTTAGATGTAAATAGTCCTCAAAAATTATAGCTAAAAGTTGAAATTGCTAAACACACACATTTCACAGACAGACAGTCATGTTCTGTTATGTTAGTGGATCAAATAAGTTAAATTTACAGTCATCAATCATTAACAAATTAAATAATCATCATGTATGAGATACAATCACGGATTTGAGATGATAGAAAACTCAAAAATAATTTATCTGAATGTTCAAAGAACAGATTGAAAAATACTCAGAAAATATCAGATTTTTGAAGAATATCTACTCTATAATAATAAATAATACTTTTTAGCCATGAAATATTAATGGAACTTCAAAAAGATGATGTGTATATCTTTGCAACTTAGACTCATAGTTTTTATTGTAAAGCTTATCTATGGAAATGAAAAGCCAACTTTAAAAAAGTCTTTAAAATAACAAAATAAATTTTTGGGTGACCAATCTTCTTAGAATGCTAATCTTGGAAACAACCATAGGAGACATGAAAGCACAATTTAATAAATAATGATACACATGTATGTTATTATATTAACACAAGGTATGAAAGATAGATGTTTACTTTCAATGGCATATTATTCTGTTTTTTTCCATTTCATAAATGCCATTGTTTAAACAAAACAACAATAAGACTAATTAACAATGGCAAGTAGTAGTAATTAATACCAGGACAAGTTACATAATATTGTATGTATAAAAATACAATGATACCTCTACAATGCTTTTTTCCTCTGATATAGCAATTTAGCTCTTTTTAAAAACTTTATTGGATTTTTAAATTTTGTTGGCTACATCATTTATTTTTAACATGGACACATGTTAGATTTTGTTAAAAGAGAACACAAATAAAGCTGGACTAATTATACAGATACTACCTAAATTTAGTGAAAACAATTAACTTGCTTCATTCTGCCCTACAATATGGTGGAGTATTTTATGCTTTCAGTTTTCTTTTCTACTGATTTTTTCCCTAAAATGCCTGCAGCTTTTAGGATACCCTTTTTTCCCTCTTTTATGTAGTGGTTAAGCAGCATACAAATTTAAAATTTACTTTGACTTGCAACTCTGCTCTTATCAAGTCTCTATTAAACTGATTCCTAGTGTCAATATAGTGTGATGACATCAATATCTTCTCAACAAAACCATCTAAACAAAGATTTTAGTTACTATTAAGAGCAGATTTTCGACTTGTAGAAATTGGTTTCTGTATCCAATAATGTCCATCCATTTTCTATTTTAGGTTTGTTTTGTTTGTTAATCATCACATAAATAGTTCATCCTACAGGCTGCCCATGTCTAAAATGTCCAGAATTTCCAAACACTCCAAAGTGCATGCAATGTCTTTGTATGTAAAATTACTTTTTCTCAGGAAAGATGTTTTAAAGCTCAGAAGAAATTTGAAGATTCTTGAATTGAAGTTGGATTCCATATAAAGTACAATTTTAGTAAAGAGTCAAAAATTTTCTGTTAAACTTGGCTGCCCTTTGCTGTTGACCTTTTTCTTTTTTCTTGACTTCTTTTTTTCTTCTTGACTTCTTAAGCAGTCTTATTTCTAAAGAAGACTGAGTCATTTTTATAGCTACATGAGTTTTTGTTGTGAACTACACATAACATTGAACAAATCAGGTGCAATCAGTCAATACTTTTCTAAGCTCCTTATGACCTCTCCAAAAATTTTTGGAGAAACAGAATATAAATTTCTGCTTTATTGTAATCCTTTCTCCATTCTCATCTTCAATCTATTCCAAATATATGAAGTCATTCTTCTTGTTACACACTTTGAAAATATGATTTTATGGGCAGGTCGATATTTTAGCATCTTTCCTTTCGTTGGCATCAGTGATAGTCATCTTATACAACTGCATCTCAAAAAAATCATATTACATGATATGATTTTGCATGACTTGAGAAAATTAAAAAATGACCACAAATTTCATTATTTAAGCTTCAAAACTACAGAAAAACAAACAACACTTTTTGTTCATCTGCCTTTTCATAACAACCTATGAATCTGGATATATAACTTTACTCAGCTTTATAGAAAGATCATGGAAAGGAAACAATAGGGTGTGTTGGTACAGACTAGTATGCCCAAGCTAGTTCAGCAGCCTCTGTTTACAGGTAGACATTGGTGTTTTTGGGGACAGTCTTTATATTGAAGAATAATTGACATAAAATATAGTATTAATTTCATGTACAATACCAAGATTATACACACACACACACACACACACACACACACACTCAAGTATATATAATATCAGATGGTTTCAATTGGTGACCACAATAAGTATAATAACAATCCATCACCATACAAAGTTGTTATACTATTATTGATTATATTTTGGAGAGTATTTTAATTGCTTTCACATCCCTTTGTCCACTATGTCTGACACAAAATTCCTTTCTCAATTTTGTGTAGTATGCTCTGTTTCAGGTCATTTGTCTCTCTAATCCAATTATGTATGTTCTTCAATCTGTCCATTAAAACAGAAGTCCTTAATTCAGGTCATGCTGGCATTGATATTGTAATCATTCTCATTTTCATTATCTGAATTTGTAGACAACATTATCCCAGTATTCACAAAGGTGAAAGTTAAACAAGCACTGTATCAAACAAATAACAGCATTTGATGCACACACAAAAGTCAGATTAAGACTCATAATTTAAAAATGCAGGCTGACTGTGGACCCAGCAGTTGGCTGGGGGCAGACAACAGGTCTGACTGCAGCCCTGCCCAAAAATGCAAGTTACTCCAGACAGCACAGAGGAAGAGCCCTGCAGTTCCATGCCACACCAGGGACTATCCAAAATGATGAAACAGAAGAATTCTCAAAAGAAACTCCAGGAAGTAGTGACAGCTAATGAACTGATCAAAAACGATTTAAACAATATAACAGAAAATGAATTTAAACTAATAGTCATAAAATTAATCCCTGGGATTGAAAAAAGTATAGAGAACAGCAGAGAATCTATTGCTACAGAGATCAAGGGACTAAGAAACAGTCAGGAGGGGCTAAAAAATGGTATAAATTAGCTGCAAAATAAAGTGAGGCGACCACAGCTTGGATTGAAGAGGCAGAGGAGAGAATAGGTGAATTAGAAGATAAAATTATGGAAAAAGAGGAAGCTGAGAAAAAGAGAGATAAAAAAATCCAGGAGAATGAGGGGAGAATTAGAGAACTAAGTGACACAATTAAACATAACAACATACGCATAATTGGGATTCCAGAGGAGGAAGAGAGAGAGAAAGGTGCTGAAGGTGTACTTGAAGAAATCATACCTGAGAACCTCCCTGATCTGGAGAAGGAAAAAGGCATTGACATCAAAGAGGCACAGAGAACTCCCTTCAGACATAACATGAATCAATCTTCTGCATGACATATCATAGTGAAACTGGCAAAATACAAGGATAAAGAGAAAAGACTGAAAGCAGCTAGGGATAAACAGGCTCTAACATATAAAGAGAGACTGATAAGACTAGTGATGGATTTACCTACTGAAACTTGGCAGGCTAGAAAGGAATGGCAGGGAATCTTCAATGTGATGAACAGAAAAAATATGCAGCTGAGAACCCTTTATCCAGCAAGTCTGTCATTTAGAATAGAAGGAGAGATAAAGATCTTCCCAAACAAACAAAAAACTGGAGGAATTTACCACCACTAAACCAGCCCTACAAGAGATCCTAAGGGGGATCCTGTGAGACAAAGTACCAGAGACATCACTGCAAGCATGAAACCTACAGACATCACAAGGACTCTAAACCCATATCTTTCAAAAATAACAATGAATGTAAATGTACTAAATGCTCCAACCAAAAGACATAGGGCATCAGGATGGATAAAAAAACAAGACCCATCTATTTACTGTCTACAAGAGATTCATTTTAGACCTGAGGACACCTTCAGATTGAAAGTGAGGAGATGGAGAACTATCTATCATGCTACTGGAAGTCAAAAGAAAGCTGGAGTAGCCATACTTCGATCAGACAAACTAGACTTTAAATTAAAGGCTGTAACAAGAGATGAAGAAGGGCATTATATAATAATTACAGGGTCTATCCATCAGGAAGAGCTAACAATTATACATGTCTATGTGCCAAATACGGGAGCCCCCAAATATATAAAACAATTACTCACAAACATAAGCAACCTTATTGATAAGAATGTGGTCATTGCAGGGGACTTGAGTACTCCACTTACTACTATGGACAGATCATCTAGACACAGGATCAAAAAAGAAACAAGGGCCCTGAATGATACACTGGATCAGATGAACTTGACAGATCTATTTAGAACTCTGCATCCCAAAGCAACAGAAAATACTTTCTTCTCGAGTGCACATGGAACATTCTCCAAGATAGATCACATACTGGGTCACAAAACAGCTCTTCATAAGTAAACAAGAATTGAAATCATACCATGCATACTTTCAGACCACAATGCTATGAAGCTTGAAATCAACCACAGGAAAAAGATTGGAAAACCTCCAAAAGCATGGAGGTTAAAGAACATCCTACTAAAGAATGAATGGGTCAACCAGGCAATTCGAGAAGAAATTAAAATATATATGGAAAAAAATGAAAACGAACATACAACAATCCAAACGCTTTGGGATGCAGTGAATGCAGTCCTGAGAGGAAAATACATTGCATTCCAGGCTTATCTTAAGAAATAAGAAAAATCCGAAATATAAAATCTAACAGCACACCTAAAGGAAATAGAAGCAGAACAGCAAAGACACCCCAAGCCCAGCAGAAGAAGAGAAATAATAAAGATCAGAGCAGAAATAAACAATATAGAATCTAAAAAAACTGTAGAGCAGATCAATGAAACCAAGAGTTGGTTTTTTGAAAAAATAAACAAAATTGACAAACCTCTAGCCAGGCTTCTCAAAAGGAAAAGAGAGATGACCTACATAGATAAAATCATGAATGAAAATGGAATTATTACAAGCAATCCCTCAGAAATACAAGCAATTATCAGGGAATACTATGAAAAATTATCTGCCAAGAAACTGGACAACCTGGAAGAAATGGACAAATTCCTCAGCATCCACACACTCACCAAACTCAAACAAGAAGAAATAGAAAGCTTGAACAGACCTGTAACCAGTGAAGAAATTGAATCAGTTACCAAAAATCTCCCAACAAGTAAGAGTCCAGGACCAGATGGCTTCCCAGGGGAATTATACCAGACATTTAAAGCAGAAATAATACCTATCCTTCTCAAGCTATTTCAAAAAATAGAAAGGGAAGGAAAACTTCCAGACTCATTCTATGAAGCCAGCATTACTTTGATTCCTAAACCAGACAGAGACCCAGTAAAAAAAGAGAACTACAGGCCAATATCCCTGATGAATATGGATGCAAAAATCCTCAATAAGATACTAGCAAATCGAATTCAACAGCTTATAAAAAGAATTATTCAACATGATCAAGTGGGATTCATTCCTGGGATGCAGGGCTAACTCAACATTCGCAAATCAACCAATGCGATACATCACAATAATAAAAGAAAAGATAAGAACCATATGATCCTGTCAATTGATTCAGAAAAAGCATTTGACCAAATCCAGCATCCTTTCTTAATAAAATCCGTAGAGAAAGTCGGGATAGAAGGAACATACTTAAACATCAGAAAAACGATTTATGAAAGCCCACACTAATATCATCATCAATGGGAAAAAAAACTGAGAGCTTTCTCCCTGAGATCAGGAACACGACAGCGATGTCCACTCTCACCGCTGTTGTTTAACATACGGTTGGAAGTTCTAGCATCAGCAATCAGACGACAAAAGGAAATCAAAGCCACCAAAATTGGCAAAGATGAAGTCAAGCTTTCACTTTTTGCAGATGACATGATATTATACATGGAAATTCTGACAGACTCCACCAAAAATCTCCTAGAACTCATACATGAATTCCGCAAAGTCGCAGGATACAAAATCAAGGTACAGAAATCACTTGCATTCTTATACAATAATAATGTAGCAACAGAAAGACAAATAAAGAAACTGATCCCATTCACAATTGCACCAAGAAGCATAAAATAACTAGGAATAAACCTAACCAAAGATGTAAAACAGTCTGTGTGCTGAAAACTCCAGAAAGCTTATGAAGGAAATTGAAGAAGACACAAAGAAATGGGAAATCATTCCATGCTCATGGATTGGAAGAATACATATTGTTAAAATATCAATACTACCCAAAGCTATCTACACATTCAATGCAATCCCAATCAAAATTGCACCAGCATTCTTGAAGCTAGAACAAGCAATCCTAAAATATGTATGGAACCACAAAAGGCCCCGAATAGGCAAAGTAATTTTGAAGAAGACCAAAACAGGAGACATCACAATCCCAGAATTTAGCCTCTACTACAAAGCTGTACTCATCAAGACAGCGTGGTATTGGCACAAAAACAGACATAAACCAATGGAATAGAATAAAAACCCCAGAACTAGACCCACAAAAGTATGGCCAACTAATCTTTGACAAAGCAGGAAAAAATATCCAATGGAAAAAATACAGTCTCTTTAACAAATGGTGCTGGGAGAACTGGACAGCACCATGCAGAAGAATGAAACTAGACTACTTTCTTACACCATTCACAAAAACAAACTCAAAATGGATAAAGGACCTGAATGTGAGACAGGAAACCATCAAAACCCTAGAGGAGAAAGCAGGAAAAATCCCTCTGACCACAGCGGCAACAATTTCTTACTTGACACATCCCCAAAGGCAAGGGAATTAAAGGCAAAAATGAACTATTGGGACCTCATGAAGATAAAAAGCTTCTGCACTGCAAAGGAAACAATCAACAAAACTAAAAGGCAACCAATGGAATGGGAAAACATATTTGCAAATGACATATCGGACAAAGGGCTAGTATCCAAAATCTACAAAGAGCTCACCAAACTCCCCACCCAAAACACAAATAATCCAGAGAAGAAATGGGCAGAAAACATGAACAGACCCTTCTCTAAAGAAGACATCCGGGGGCGCCTGGGTGGCGCAGTCGGTTAAGCGTCCGATTTCAGCCAGGTCACGATCTCGCGGTCCGTGAGTTCGAGCCCAGCGTCGGGCTCTGGGCTGATGGCTCAGAGCCTGGAGCCTGTTTCCGATTCTGCCTCCCTCTCTCTCTGCCCCTCCCCCGTTCATGCTCTGTCTCTCTCTGTCCCAAAAATAAATAAACGTTGAAAAAAGATTTTTTTTAAAAAAAGAAGACATCCGGATGGCAAACAGGCACATGAAAAGATGCTCAATGTCGCTCCTCATCAGGGAAATACAAATCTAAACCACACTGAGAAACCACCTCACGCCAGTCAGAGTGGCTAAAATGAACAAATCAGGAGACTATATATGTTGGAGAGGATGTGGAGAAACGGGAACCCTCTTGCATTGTTTGTGGGAATGGAAACTGGTGCAGCCGCTCTGGAAAACAGTGTGGAAGTTCCTCATAAAATGAAAAATAGATCTACCCTATGACCCATCAATAGCACTGCTAGGAATTTACCAAGGGATACAAGAGTGCTGATGCATAGGTCCACGTGTACCCCAATGTTTATAGCAGCACTCTCAACAATAGCCAAATTATGGAAAGAGCTCAAATAGCCATCAACTGACGAATGGAAAAAGAAATTGTGGTTTATATACACAATGGAATACTACGTGGCAAGGAGAAAAAATGAAATATGGCCCTTTGTAGAAACGTGGATGGAACTGGAGAGTGTTATGTTAAGTGAAAAAAGTCATACAGAGAAAGACAGATACCATATGTTTTCACTCTCATGTGGATCCTGAGAAACTTAAGAGAAGTCTATGTGGGAGGGGGAGAAAAAAAAAGAGGTTAGAGAGGGAGAAAGCTAAATCACAAGAGACTTGTAAAAACTGAGAACAAACTTAGGGTTGATGGGCGGTGGGAGGGAGGGGAGAGTAGGTGATGGATACTGAGGAGGGCACCTTTTGGGATGAGCACTGGGTGTTGTATGGAAACCAATTTGACAATAAATTTCATGTTAAAAAAATTTTAAATAAATAAAAATGCATAAGATGCACATTTCCTTTATGATAGACACCATTTCCTTCTCTTTCATGCAGTCATACTGCCAAGAATACACTTGTACAACATCATTTCACACATCTGTGTATCTATCAGTGGGACAAATGCCTGAAAATTTGTTCAGTAGCCATTTCCTAAGTGTCTCCTGAGTGCCAGGCTAGGGACTCAAAGCTCAGGATTACAACACGCTTAAGTTGCACTCAACTCACATCACACAAGGTGATGCAAAATTCATGATCACTACTGTGAACCCCAAAGTATGGTTGTCAATATCAACAGTCAGGGGGCAAAACAGCCACAGCAACTAGGGAAAGCTGTAATCCATGTGGTGTCCATTTGACACTAAAAGCACTGTTGCTTTCATCCCCAGTTGTGGGGGCCACCATAAGAGTTCTGTACTTTCCCCCCAACCTTCTGCATTCATGTGTGAAAACCAGGACTTTTTATGTCCTAGAGAGAGGTTTCCCAGGGCACAGAATTTTTAGCACTAAAATTGGGATACCCCTGAGCCAACCAGTCAGTTGGTCACCCTTCCACTGTTTCTCAGCAGGCTCTTTCTTTTTGTTCTTTTTAAGTAAGCTTTACAACCACCATGGGGCTTGAACTCACGACCCTGAAATCAAGATTTGTATGCTCTACTGACTGAGTCAACCAGGTGCCCCTACCCTTCCACTGTTTCAACCGGAAAAGCTTTGTAAAATTTTACTTAAAATATGAAATTTGGAAGGAACACCATCTGAAATAATTTACCAAACTTTATTGTCTGTGCTTGAGAGAATGGAGTTAATGAGAAACTACACAGATGAAAACGTATTGGAATTTGAAAGGATGTTACCAGTGTAAGGCTAAGGAGAAAGTCTGGGATTTTAGCCAATCTGTCATATAATCTCCCAAATGTTTTACTTTGGTGGTAAGTCATCATGTTCAATGATCTCTGTCTGGTCCACAGAGACATTACAGTAAATATTCAAAAGTCTTTTCCCAATAAACTTTATGTTTACACCTTACTTCAAATAACCAGCAGAGAGAATTAACATCCTGGAAAACTAGACACTGAAATAATGAAAATAGGAAGGACATGTGGACCTTGATGGGCTCCCTATAGTGACAGAGCTGCAAAAGAGTTTAGAAATCATATCAAGCAATGTCTATACACTTTAATAAAGTGGGGTGTCAAGCCACAAGCTCTATTGTGTGTTAGTTTTATCATCAGTAGTTTTTTTTTTCATTTAAATGACTGTAACTGTTTTTAAATTATTTTGAATATCATCTTTGCATGTATGTGGTCTCAAGGTTTCTTTCCCATGCAGGCTCTCATTTAGAGGTGGCAGGGGTTCTGGAAATCAAGATAGAGCCTCTTCGGCTTTCAGTTGATTCCCTGATTCTTCATTAGGATTTATCCTATTGCAGCTCCATTTTTAATGATCTTGAGTGCCCAGGAGCAGGGTTGGCCCACTCTGTATGTGTTGGGTGGTGAAAAGGACAAGTGACTCCAGTGTTAAGTGGTGACCCTAGACCATCCTCTTTTCCTCTCCTCCTGCTAGCCCCCGTCTCACAGTGTGCCAGTGATTAAGACTTGGGGCTCCTCCCACCTACCATCAGAGATAATCAGACCTATGTAGATCAAATTCTCTGGATTTTCAGGGACAGGTCTGATTACATCTAATTTTGTCATCTTGAAAACCGCAGTCTGATTAGTGCGTGGGCAAGTACAATTCAATTTTTGTACCTTTATGAGGATTCATATGCCTACGTTCATAAATCAAAGTCAAGTCAAAAAATCAGGACATAAAATCTTATTTATGGTATGATCTTAGTCATCGAAAACATGCATATGCACAGACCGTAAGAGGGGAGCAAATATATTGCAGAACAAACAGTGGAGCTTTATGGCGATGAGATAACATTGACTTTCTTTCCTCTTTTTTTTTTGTTTCCACAAATTGTTGTCATGTGTCTATGTTGTATGTTTAATAAAAGATGAGAAAATAATAGCACACCTTGTTCACTGCACACTTCTCTATTTTTTGTTTTTAAAATATAGTTTCTGTAGAATGGGACGGCTTCTCACCTCTTCTTTCCAGAGAGGACCCATCACATCTACACACACACACACACACATACATACACACTCACATGCACACAAATTGGGGAACTTGTCTCAACACCTGTTCTACCACTGGCACAGCAACGAACAGAGTATGGTATTTGGTGGACAACAATGGAAAGATTGCCATGCCCTGTCCCAGGGTAATGGATCCCCAGAGACAGAGGATCCCCTAGGCAGAACTTCCTAAAGAGTGCAAGATTCCCTTGCTATATCGTTGTTGCATTGCAGGTGACTCTGACTTTGCTTAGGAGACGTGCCCTTGGTTCTGACCCCTAAAAACTTCTCTGCACCTCAACTATTTTCTCTGCCAACCTTACATAAGAGAGAGTTAATAATTCCTGTCACCTGGTTTCTTTTAACTAAGAAAAATTCAAGCACACCACCCTCAACTTTCTTTTTGTTAAAACTTTTTAAATGTTTTATTTATTTTTGAGGTGGGGGGAGGGAATGGGTGGGGGAGGGACAGAGAGAGAAGGAGACACAGAATCCAAAGCAGGCTCCAGGCTCTGAGCTGTCAACACAGAGCCCGACGTGGGACTTGAGCTCGTGGGCTGCGAGATCATAACCTGAGCTGAAGTCAGACGCTCAACCGACTGAGCCACCCAGACGTCCTGTCCACCTTCAACATTCTTACCAGAGGTGCATATTACTACATACAAAATTTCTTTACATGTCCTTCAACAAGAATAAGAAAAAAGTGGTTTCTCTAAAATAAAATGTGTTTAAGAGATCAGGAAGACATCCGCTCCTTTCAAACTTCTTTCTTTGAGTAAATAAACGTTGCTTAAAATTGCAGGGCTATTTCCAGCACCATTTGTTTAAGGGTGGCTTCTATCTGCCAGAATCTGCAATTGGCACACAGTCTACAAATATGTGACTGATATTTCACAGGCATTTTTCATATTTCACTTGCTATTGTTCCCATAAACATGACTATCTCTTATTTTTTCTGTCTCTCATGTCTAACCCACCCTCTACATGCACATTACCCTCAGTAATCCCAGCATTTCATTTTTTTTATTTTTAACTTTTTATTATGGAATATTTCAAACACGTAAAAACAGAAAGACTAGTACCATGCACTCCGTGTACCCATTAAGTTCAAGAGTCATCAACTTCAACAGTCATTAACTTTCTTCAATTCTTGTTTCATCTATCCCTCATCATACTTTAAAAAAAAAAAAAGCTTTGTTTTGTTTCTCTGAAGTACTGTGAAACAAAATGTGGACATCAACTCATTTCATCCAGAAATACACTTTAATAGATAAGGATCCATTGTAAGAGAACCATGGCACATATCATACCCAAGAAAATGACCAAGACTGCCTTAGCATCATCTACTACCCAATAATAACTTTTCCATTTCCCCAATTGCCTCATCAGACCTGTATTTATACATGATTTATGCATTTGTGTAGTTTGTTTGCTCAAATTAGGATCTGAAAAGTCCCACACATTGCATATGTTTGATATGTGGCATAGTCTTTTAATGTTTTGCATTTCCCCCCCATCTTTTCCATGCCATTTATTTGTTGAAGAAAATATGATCTGCTGACTTTCTTGCCAGGACTGGAGAAACAAAGGGTTCCTGGATTAGAAGCCCCTCTGGGGCATAATGACAGTCATGTTTTTTTCTGGTTCTTGGGCCAGAGGGTTATGTCTGAGCATGTTTGGGGTCATTCCTTTCTTCTTTTCTCTATTTAAAAAGTTGCTTTAATGTGCATAATATGTATAACTTTCATAGTGGAAACATAGAGATGTAAATAGAAACAAAGGACCCTTAGTCAGACCATGTTCTCTGGTTTTTATTGTCATTGTGGAATGGTTACATGTTCCACATTCTATTCATAAGAATTAGGGATCATCTCCCTCCATCAATTTTTGACCCACAAACATACACATCAGGCCTGGGAACTGTCTCAGTCAGTTACTTTCCATCCTTACAACTAGCGCACTGGAAGTGGTAAATCTTGGCAGGATCCCTTGGAAAGTTTGCTCTCCTCTACCCCAAAGGGAAGATTATTAAGCATATCCCTGCACATTCCCAGGAAATAAAAGCCCCTTGCACCCACTACATTCAGATCTTACTAGGTTCTCCAAGGAACAGTGGTAGAAATTGGAGACTAGTGTATCAGCTGTCATGTTCACCTCTGGGTGACTTGCCGTTTCCTCTTGTTTTATATTCAATAAAGGAGCAGTCCCACCTTGACACTTCTCATCTAAGTGAGGTGACAGAGGCCAGTGACAGGTGACAGAGGCCAGTGCACATGATGGTCTCACTATCTTTTTTTTTTCCCTCACAGGATTGAATAAGTTCCAGAAGCAAAGTTGTATAATGGGAATACTAGTTTGAAATAATAAATGTAAATATTTGTCATTATTTTTGCAATGAATCTTTCACCTTCCAATAGTCATAATGGCCCTGGGGTGGGGGAAAGGGTGTATGTCCCCTTGAGAAGAAGGATGGCATGATATAGGAGAATTCAGTCACTGATTCTTACAAGTAAAAGAAAGTGTTTCTTCCTCAGAAGTGAGGGAAGAGAGGTGAGTGAAGGAGAGAGGAAGGTAGGGAGGAAGGGAGAGAGAGAGAGAGAGAGAGAGAGAGAGAGAGAGAGAGAGAGAGAATGAATAATATTAATTAGATATGTGTGTCCTGATATCATCTTCTGAAAAATCCTATAAGTGGTGGTCTTAGATCAATGAGAAAGCTGGATATAGAAGCAGCATGTGCCAACAACATTGGAGCCAGTATGATTGTTGGAAGACAAGAGAGAGTTATTGCAGTCTGTGAAGACACTTCACTCAGAGTGGATATGGAGACATCAGACCCATATGTACACCCCTAAAACTTCCTCAGCTCCCATTTGCTTTAGAAGAGATTAAGCCTATTTCGCCAGCCTTCTGGAAGGGTACAGAAGGCAGCTGAATGTTGTTGAGTGCATCAGGGTTACACTAACTGAGGTGAAAGGACTGTGGAGCACATCGGTCTACAACGTCAGGTGTGTACACAGATGAGGTGGGTAAGAAGAGCATTGAGGTACAGGAAGGAAACGCTAGAAATTCTAAGCATATTTATTTTTATCACATCCTTTTAAATATCTAATTTTAGTGTATATTTTATGATGAGCATTGCATACTAATACAGTGTCACTAGTATGTAATCTATAAATTAATAAATACGCATATATTGGAGATATGTGCTCAAAATCTTTTGTTACCAGTGCATGTATTAGATTCTCAGGGCTGCTGTAACAAACTACCACAAGCTGAGTAGTTGAGAGCAATGAAAATGTATTCTCTCACAATTCTCTCACAATTCTAGAGGTACCAGTCTGAGTACCAGTCTAGAGGACACCATTCTTCCGTGTCTCTTCCTAGCCTCTGAAGGGTGGCGGCAATCCTGACTTTTCCTTGGCTTCTAGATGCATCACTCCAGTCTCTGCCTCCATTTTTTTAATGGTGTGTTCCTCCATGTGAGTCTCTGTCTCTGTATCCTCTATTTTTTTTTTTTTATGAAGACAACAGTCATGTTGGATTTAGGGTCCACCCTAATCCAGTATGGCCTCATCTTAACCAATTACATCTGCAAAGACCCTGTTCCCAAATAAAGTCACAATCTGAGGTAGACATGAATCTTGGGGGCACGCTAGTCAACCTAGTACACAGTGTGTAATGAAAAATGACCAGAGACCATTGTTGTAGTGAATGTCACACTGGGCACCCACATTGGCATCAACTTTGAGTTTCAAGCAAATCTCAAGGGGATCCATAAGTCTGGCAAGAGAAAAGTCCAGCAAGGAAGCAGTATTCAGGCTACATTGCCACATAAACAGAATCCAAAAAATAGCACTCAGACTGAGGGTGCCTCTGTACTGCCACCATGATATCATTTTAGTCACACTCTGTGGCATTATTTTATAGAGGAGAAGGAAAAGTAAGTAGAAGTTAGAATTGACTCAATAATTTCTTGAAATGGAGAAGCCAAGCTGGAAGAGCCCTGAAGAATCTTTAATCATGAAATGTAAGTGGTCTACCTGTCCACCTTTGGCACCCATTGGAGTGTGTACTGGAAAATCAGGATTAGTTATGGGCAACAAGCAAGTCGCTTTGTCTTTGCACAACAGAGCTTAATGTATTACATTTTGAGATTCTGTTAACAGACAGTCTGTGTAAATGTGCCTCCCTGTCAATTTATGGTATCTATATCCATCTAGTGGTTTCAGACTTTGCCTAAAAGCTGCATATCCCATATTCACATTTTGAAACCGCTTACAGGTAATGGAGGGCAGTGCCATTTAATATTTAAGAGCAAAGTGCATATTTTGACTTGGAGAGACCTGGTTTCAAATCTTCACTCTGCCATTTAGTACAAACCTTGCATGGTCCTGTATAAGCTGCCTAACCTCTCTGAACCCCAGATACCTCATCTGGAAAATGGAGGACTATGAACCCTATCACACAGTGTGGTGAGGGTGAAATGATATAACATAGGTAATAGAAATACATGCCCAGAATGTAACAGGTGCTCAATTTACAAGAGCTGTAACTATGAATTACATTCCTTCCTCATTCAGAAATCTGCCCCAGGATGGGAGGAGAATCCTGTGCCACCTTCAGAGCATCCTAGCAACTTTTCTGGCTTTGCTATTGCACAATTTACCTCTAGCTTAATGATTCACTACAGGTGCCCCCATGAGCTTCAGTGGTCTTCATATTTTAAAATAATTCCATGTCCTTCATTTAAAGATGAGTGAAATAATATTCTGCTGTCAGCTGACTTCTTTGTGGGAGTGCTTCACTAACTTGAAAGTGTTTATCATCACTATTATTGACATCTTTTCCACTAGATTCTCAAAAATATTCCTTCAGTCACACACCTAATATTTTTTTGACTGTTTAATGTGCACAAGGTACCATTCCAGACACCTGGGATATATCAGCAAATGGAGCAAACAGACAAACAGAATCCTGATCCCGTGGAGCTTTGCATTCTAGTAAAATGACAATGAGAAAATTGACCTTTGCACTAAACCGCTGGCCATAGACACTGCTGCAATTTCCAGAGAAATCAGACAGGACAGAGATGTCTTTTTTCCACCTTGGTGGGAATGTGACCAGCCTCATAAGTACATGTTGCTATCTATTATTATGTTTAGCAATCATAAGAATCATAGTATCTGCTTAGTCCCTCTTTGCACTATACAAAGCAGTTGTGCACCCTGTACCTCATTTAATGTTCCTAGCCATCTTGTTAAATAGGTATTATCATTGTTACAGCCACTTTACTGTTGAGGATGCTGAGACTCAAATAAATGAAAGTCTTTGTCCACTGTCACACAGCCCAGTGAAAGTGAGGAAGTCAAACCTTCTGATTCCAAATCCTATTATTTCTCCAAGGCTGAATGTAGTACAAGCAGCCCCAACCCATGAAGACTGAGAAAAAGGATGATCGTACCCCAGGATATGCAGGGCAGTGTGTGTGTGTGGGGGGGGGGGCGGGGGTGTCACTAAAAGAGAGAATGCTTATCAAAGAATGAAAGGTACTTGCCTCAGTGCAATGAGTGATGTTTCCACAGCCCTGGGGGCTCCCATCCATAGCCAAGGACTTAGTACATGCCTGATAATCTGCTGGTTGACTCCACCATTCCAAGGACAAATGGCCCACATCTTCCCTTCCCAAACATCACAATGTCTGACCCACCAAAGGCTTACTTTAGTTGTGCAGAGACCTCACTGACAGCTAGGTCCACACTCTTGATCATGTGGGACAGAGAAAGATAGTAATTTCCTGTTCATATCCTTATTAAGAGATAAGTCTGCCAAACCTGGAGTGGGGCTGGGAGGCAGATACGAGGAAGGAGCTCACAGCAACCAGTGCACTTTTGGCTTCTCTGCCTTAAGAGAGAGACACAACAGACCCTGGGTTTGCTACCACCATTGGTGTCCAAAAGCCATAAACATGACTTTTGGCTGGTGGTTCCTCCCTACAGCAAAGCAGGACACAGTAGGGTGCAGTGGAAGAGGAAGGCTACTGCAGTCCATGGGTTCTTGGAGTGCTAGATATGGTGCATCCCACTAGTTCCCCCTTTGCTTTCCTATATCCACTCTGGTGCCAACTACACTCATGGAACTGTTTTCAGTATACATGTGGAACACAGATGCTGATGGAGATAGACTGTGAGATACTTTGAGGAAAACCTTAGCATAGTGGTCTAACTGGATTCCTGCTCTAGGTACACACTCTTCTGGCATGCCCACTTCTGACAGTTTTCTTTAAACAAAACAAAACAACAACAAAACAAAACAAAACAAAACACAACTGATAATTCAGAGGCTTTTTTTTAAAAAAACAAAATCTATTTGCTGGTTTTATTCTCATGTAATCTCATCACTGATCCACACACTTCTTGCCAGGACTGGAGAGGCATATGGGTCATGATTACAAACCTGGCTGGAGAATATTGGGTGTCACAGTTTTCCTGGTCCTTGGACCTCAGGGTCTGGCCTGGGTAGCCCCACTCCTGGCTGCTGGAGCTCTTGTAACCTGCCCTGTGGGAGTCTATTGACTGAGGGTAGAGGGTTTGTGGGCATCAGTCACATGGTGGCGGGAAGGAGGAGCCATTCTTTTCTTCAGGCAGCATGAGCTCAATGACCAGGGCCCTATGTTGAGGCCCTCTGCTGTTGACGTTCTTCAGGAGTTCTCAGTCTTTGTATTGGTTAGTTACATGACCCAAGCCTCATATCAAAGGCCGACATGCCATGGACTGAGGTTTTCTCATGGAATCAGTCTGATTTTACAGAGTTGCAGGGAAGAACGGGGTGCTGAGAGACCCCTTGGAAGTTCTGAAGAAATCTTTGCTACGTTGGCAGCTCTGGCTCACGGGGTAGGATTCCACTGCCATTCCCTCCTCACTCCTCTTTTTCCTCCCAGATACCTGTCTGCAGCTTTGCATCCTGATCTCTTATTCCCTGACCTGGCATGTAGGTTGTTTGTACTCACTCCTTCATCACCCTCTGCACACGTGCACTCTATCTTCCTCTTTCTCTAGCAAGATTCTTGAGACTAGTGTTTGGAAAGAACAGCAGATACATGTGTTTTCTCTTCACAGCTGCATTCCAAGAGGGTCATGCCAGGGCGGGTGGGAGGCCTCACAGCAGGGGGAGGAAGCAGGGAACAGTGAACAGAAGGAGCAGAGAAGCAAGCTGGCATGTCTCTGCCCTTTGGAGCTGTCCAGGCTGGGTACCAGGAACTGGGTTCTTCTGTGACCCAGGCCTCCTGGAAGGCTGTAATTGCCACCTACTCACAGTTAACTATTGCTCAGAACCTGGAACCATGCTGCTTGCCCTCAACTCCCCCGCCCCAACGATTTCTATGGAAGGTGTGTGTATGTGTGTGTGTGTGTGTGTGTGTGTGTGTGTGTGCGTGAGAGAGAGAGAGAGAGAGAGAGAGAGAGAGAGAGAGAGAGTATGTGAGAGAATACATGTATATGCACATGTTTCTGTGTGAGAGAGCCCACTTGCTTGTCTGTGTGTATGTGTGTAAGAGAGAATATGTGAGAGAGCATTGTGTGTGTGTGTGTTTGTGTGTGTGTGTGTGTGTGTGTGTGTGTGATCGCACTTGCATGTCTCTGTGCATGCTTGTGTGTGTGAGAGAGAGACAGAGAGAGAAAGAGAGAGACAGAGACTGTTAGATCATTTGGCTTCACATCTATATATTCTAGGCCTGGGAAGAGGGAAGAACCAGAAGCTTAGAAATGCATCTTTAACCTTCTTTCTTTCTTGAGATTTGGGTAGTTTTGGTAGTTTTGGTAGACATAACTTGCTTCTCCTTTTCATGTGTATATATGTGTGCATGTATGTTTGTGTTAGTGAGTATAGCTGCTTTTGTAATGTGTGTTAGTTTCTAGGTGTGTGTGTGTGTGTGTGTGTGCATTTGTGTGTATTTCTGGTATCATACCCCCCTCTGAGATTTTTTCTCTCCTGATGGGTGCACATGCATATGCTTGTGTACTTCCATGTGGCATGTGTGACTATAAGGTGCCTATGAATTTTTAGATATGTTAGTGGGTGTGGAAGTATATGTGGTGTACTTATGGCAAGTGTGTACATATGGCACCTGATTGTGCATGTACGCCTGGGTGTGTGTCTGTCTGCCTGGGAATGTAAGCCTATAAGCACACACTCAGAAGTGAAGATAGGGATGGTGTCCCATCTAGGAGAGTCTGAACATGTGTGAGGCAGCTGTCTGTGGGTATGGGAGTATACGAGTGCATCTTTAGGAAGAGGTGGTTGTATTTCTGTATGACTTGGGAGGCAAGGTGGAGTTTTCACCTTCTGGAAGAAAGGGAGGCTTACTTTATCACTTTTGGGGCCTAGGACATGTCTGTCAGAACTCCTTGGTCAATGAGCTGAGAATGAGAGCTGAGACTATGAGTACGGGAAGGGACAACAGAGAGGTCAGGAGGGTCAGAGAAGCCTATAAAAAACAAGTGTAGTCAGACAAATTTCAAGAACTGGGGGTACAGAGCAACCATGTCAGGAACAAACTTGAGGGTGGCAGAACAGCCCATGGTATCTTGGCTTCTGTGAGCTGTCTTAGGGATGGGGGTGAGAGGGGCAGCCCAGATGAAAGATCAGACATGGGCAGTAAACAACAGGAAGATGTGCTGCAGCCAAGAGGCAGAGGAACATTGCGGGGAAGGTGGGCCCTCCAGACAGCAGAAAAGGAAACAGGTTCTCAGGGAAAGGAGACCCCCTGGCAGGCTGGGCTGTGGCACCACTTTCCACTTACTATTGGCCTGAGGGTCACATTTGCATGGACTAGTACCGAGCCAAGTCCCGGGTCTTGTGTGGCTGAGATGACACAGATGATGGCTGATGACAGGCTAAGGTGGTATGTGGACTGAGTTTGATGATCAGCCTTGGGGCAAAGAGCAGTTCTATCCTGCTATATGTTTGTAGGGTATTATTTGCTATTGTTTGGGCTTTCCTTTTGCCTCTTAGTACAATTCCTCAAGGTAAATACTAATTTTGTCCTGTATGACCCAAGGAGCAAGGGGATTCTTACACAAGAAGGGTGGGGAGACCAGAGTTCAGAGGCAGCCAGCTTCTCTGAACTGCCCCGGGTGCACAAAGAGAGGGGGAGCTGTCATATCTGTTCATTCCCCAGCTAGGCAGTTTCTCTTCAGCAATGCATTAATTGTGTATGTATGAGAGTACGTGCATGGGTGGGTGCATGCATGTACACACTTTGAATTGTCCAGATCAGTGTTTTAGAGTTTCCAACTGCTAGGTGCGTTGTGTTGGAGATTGGGGACTTGTTTGAAGATAACCTTGATTGGAGGGTAGGAGGTGAGGGGGATTGGTATTCTGAGAGGGGCAGTGTGGGTTTGGCAGAGATGCTTCAGAGTTCACATTTGATACAAGGTTGGGGACAGGACCACGTCATGTACCTCCACACAGAATGCAGCTTGACTCTGGCACCTGGGCCCTGGCAGCTGTGTGAACTGCTTGGGATCAGTATTGACATATTGAGGGTCATCATCTTACCTGGAGGCTATACTGAAGTTCTCTCAGGGGACTTCAAGATTGCTTGTTGGAACTGTAGTGAATAGATAGGTCTTGATAGCAATTTGTGTCACCCTTCTGGGACTCCCAGGCACAAAACCTGTGGGAATCTTGGCCAAGAGTGCTGATGGGATCAACAGTGATAATAGCAGGGGCTCTGAGTCATGGTACTTGTTTCTACTGATGTACAGAAAACTGGTATAAATGTTTATAAATATATGTGTGTAGCATTAAATATTAAATGTATAGCATAAAGATATATAAATATCTTATATATATAATATAACCTTATATTATATAATAGTTGTGATTATAGTTTTTATCATATTCATTATTATTATCATCAGTAACACTTTCCTCACTATACACTGAAAGTGTACCCACAAAAATCAGCACAGGTAACTTCTGGATGGTGGGATTAAGACTAAATATTTCTCAAACTCTTTCTACTTTCAGGGCTTGCAGAAATGTGTGCAATGAGCATGAAGCTTTCCTACAATCATAAAATACAAAAAGCTACAAAGTAAGTTCCAGCCTTCCTTGACCGTCAAGACCCAGTGGAAGTCTTGACCACTGTGATATATCTTCTTTTTGAACTCCCATACTCCTTCTTGGGCACACAACTCTCTTGATGCTCCATCAGCAATCAAATCACTTGGTATTTCTTCTTCTTTTTATTTGCAGCTTCTTGTTATTCAATCTCCTTCATGATAAGGACCATATTTTGTAATAGCAACCACTGATTGGATGTCTCTGATGGGCCAGGAACTGTGCCAGAGCAGAAGGGATGAAAGTGCAGTCTTTGGACGCTTGATGCTTTGGAAAAGTGCGTTACCAATCTGTGGTAAGTACATAATTTAAGAGTACATGTATAGAAAGTTCTTACAGCACGTGGTGAGAGTCTCTACGATGTTAACAAAAATCGGGGCTTGTATTTTGTGTGTCTTTGCCATTTTTCTGCTTTCTGTTACTTCATTTGCTTTGCATTAAACAAATGTATTGATCCATGAGTGACTGACTTGGGGAAAAACAAATACTCATCCTTCACCACAGACAGTTTGAGAAGCAGTAGTCTAGGGGCTTTGTGAAGATCAGGTGATTTATTTTCTACAGCATGTCTATAAAGCAAGAGACATTATTCATGTTTTCAGTGGCATACACGGAGGCTGATACAACTTAGATAATTTCTTTTTTAATTTTTAAATATAATTTATTGTCAAATTTGCTAACATACACTGTGTAAAGTATGCTCTTGGTTTTTGGGGTAGATTCCCGTGGTTCATTGCTTACATAAAACACCCATTGCTCATCCCAACAAGTGCCCTCCTCAATGCCCATCACCCATTTTCCCCTCTCCCCCACCCCACCCCAATCCACCCTCAGTTTGTTCTCTGTATTTAAGAGTCTCTTATGGTTTGCCTCCCTCCCTCCCCGTTTGTAACTGTTTTTCCCCTTCCCTTCCCCCATGGTCTTCTGTTAAGTTTCTGAAGATACACATAAGAGTGAAAACATATGATATCTGTCCTTCTCTGACTGACTTATTTCAGTCAGCATAATACCTTCCAGTTCCATGCACGTTGCTGCAAATGGCGTGATTTCATTCTTTCTCATTGCCAAGTAGTATTGCATTGTGTATATAAACCACATCTTCTTTATCTATTCATCAGTTGATGGACATTTAGGCTCTTTCCATAATTCGGCTATTGTTGATTTCAACTAGGTCCCCAAGCTACCACATAGAAACCTTGGGTTTGGGACCAACTCTTGCTCCATTGGTGCCCAGCACTTGTTTATCTTACTAGGACTTCGGAAATTCTGATTACATAATCCTGGTGGCTGCTCTCCACCTTCTACGTGGACCAGTGATGCCTGAGGACCAGCTTAATGACAGCCTTTATTGCAATCCCTGCAGCAGGGATGGGGAGCATCTTGGAGGGGCTTGTCTCTGAAAAGAGGGATACAGTTTCAAGCATGTTACCTAAAGCACAGTTTGAAGGGAAAACAGAGTAAAACAATACTTGAATGTTCATTTACAGAGACGTGGGTGCCTAAAGGCCTTGATTGCCATTTCTGGGTCAGGGCTATTGGAGTGTGTGTGTGCCTCGAAGGAGCTCATCTATAAAATAATCTGACCTCCAAATCTGGGCCTCTGGTCTCTTTCTTCTTTCTCTGTTCTTTTTTTCTCATAGAGTCTGAATTCATTCTTGCTGGCTTAGATTAGCCATATGATTATTCTTTTTCTGGGATAGGCTTAGACCCTATGACCTGAGACCCAATCCTCTGAAAGCTTTATCTGGCCTCAGGCTTATTCTGCAGATGGGGTTTCACCTTACTGTGAAGCTCATTCCTTGGGGTCATATCAGATGGGGTTGTTTGCTAGACAAGTTTGGTAGGGAGTAGGAAGACTCGAGAATGAAACCAACTGAAGGAAGCCCAACGAGAACAAAACGAATCGTGTCTGTGTGTGTGTGTGTGTGTGTGTGTGTGTCCAACAGCCTGAAGGATAGTGTTCTGAATGGCACAGTGGCCTTTAGTTTGATCAGAGTTGTTAATGTCCCCAGGGAGCTGCTGTCCTGGCTTGGTTGGACAACAGATCTTCAGGTAGTAAGGATGTTCTAAAGGTCAAGGAGAGGTCAGTTCTGTGGTTCTGGGATGTCTGCCCCACTTGGAGCTGGGCCAGTCATCAGAAGAGGGGTGTATTTTAAGCAAGCCAAGATCACAGGGGCTGTGCTACTCAGCCTCAGACTTAGAATAAAGCTCCAATACTGAATAGAGCACCAGCTGTGTCATATAGGAAACTGAGGCAATTGTATTTTGTGTGTCTTTGCCGTTTTTCTGCTTTCTGTTACTTCATTTTCTTTGCATTAAACAAATGTGGCTCTCATGTGGTCATTTCAAGCAGCTGTGGTTCAGTGGGGAGGCTCCATAACAATGTAAGAGGAAGGAAGAGTACTTCCACGCTGACTTGCCAGCAGGTCTGTGCCTATGGTTATAAGGCTGCCTCGGGAGTCAGACTGTTTGGATTCAAAACCTTACTCCTCCGATTGCTTGCTTGGCCAACAAGTACCCTTGGCCAACCCACCGGAACAGCTTGTGCAGCACATCTCTAACTTATAAAATGGGGCATTTCACTCCTCCCTGCTGAGTACTTCCCTTCAGCACCATGCTATTTCTTCCATCTGAAGTAGTCTTTTCCTGACTCTCTCTTCCCCCAGCAGATGCTGCTCAATTTCTTTGCTCCCCTTTGCAGCAAAACTCCTTTTAAGTCTTCTCTACACTTACTGACTCCTCCCTTCCCATTCTCTCTTAAACCTGTCCAAAGCAGACCTTATCACCCAATCCTCTAATGAAGCTGCTCTCATCAAGGTCACCAGAGGCCTCTGCATTGCTAAATCCAACGGTTAACTCCTCCTCTTATCTCACCTGGTGTCGGCACTTTGAGCATAGTTGACCACTGGCTCTCCCTTGATACACTTTGCTTCACATGTCTCCTGGGACACTACATTCTTGGTCTACAGCACTGATGAAACTTCTCAGTCTTCTCAGTTGGCACCTCCTCATCCCTCTGATCTGTTTATGCTGCGGGTCTCTGTCCATGATCTTCTGCTCTTCCCTATGTACACTCACTCTCTAGCTGATCTCATATAGTCTCATGGCTTTTAAATGCCATCTATACATCTTAGGCACGACCATTCAGACAGATTCCTGACTTCTCTACAACTGCCTACTCAACTCACACTGAGTGCCAAAGAGACATTAATTCAATATGTCCAGAACTGAATTCCTTATTCCCCGCCCCCCCCCAATCTATAAAACTCATTCCAACTTCACTAACTACAGTCATTACTCATATTAGTTGGCAGCCATTCCATTCTACTAGTTGCTCGGGCAAAAAAACAAAACAAAGAAACAAAAAAACCACCACCACCACCACCACCACCACCACCACCACCACAACAACACACACACACACACACAAAACATAGACAAACCCCCTCCCCCCACACACACACACATGAAACCCTGGAGTCAGTCTTGACTCCTCTCTGTCACTCTACATCCAAACCATCAGGAATTCTGTTACGTCGACCTCAAATGTATCCAGAAACTGATTAGTTCTCACCATATCTACTACTACTGGTAGATGATCCAAACCACCATCATTTCTAGCCTGACTTATAGCGATAGCTTCTTACTTGGTGTTCCTGCTCCCACCCTTGCCTGTTTTCACTCTATTGTCAACATAGTAAGCAGTTCAAAGTTATCCTTCCAAAAGGTAAGTCAGATTGTGCCACTCCTCTGCTCAGTCCCTCACTACCTCCCTCCTCTGCCCCCCCCCCGCATTCTACTGCACACAAGAGCCAAGTTCCTTAAAATGGCCTACTAGCCCCCACATAATGTGAGATTCTGTTAATATCTCTGACCTCATCTCCAACTCTTGTCCTTTTTGCTCACTCCACAGCAGCCACACTGGCCTGTCCACCCTTCCTCGAATGTGCTTAGACACTCCTGGGCCTTGGAGACTTTGCACTAACTGGTTCTTCTGCCTGAACAATATTTCCTTTATATATCAGCAAGGAAACCCCCCTTACCTTCTTCATTTCTTTCTACCCTGCTTACCCTTTAGTAGAATTTAATGCTTCCTTTCTTTCCTGGCATCTCCAATCTGCCCGAACCCTGTTCTGTGTGAGCTTACCACTGCCCCCTCCCCACCCCTGCTGACCAAAGTACTTGTCACCTTCTAAAGTACTGCCTAATTTGTTATTTAAAAGGTTTACCTTTTTATTTTCTGTTTTTGTGCAGAAGAGCTTGTGATTTTTTCATATATGTATTCCAGAGGACTGACACAAATAGACCTTTGTAAATGTGTGTCGAATGAGTAAATGGATGACTTGTTAGATAGTCACAACATCCAAAATAACATAGGCCCGGTTATTTTCAAGACTTTACAGGTAGAGAATGAATCTAGGGGCCTCCTTGGTCACAGTTACAGAGGGGATTTCGGGCACTTTCTCATACGTTGCACATTTTGAGATAACATTTGCAAGGGTGTCATTTGTCGCAGGGAACTGAGGCAGAAGTTGACCAGTCAAGAATTGGGCCTGATTTTCACCGTTTATGGGCTCTACCTTCCCACTCCAAACCACCCTGGGTGAGATTTATGTCTGTTGAGTGGTGAGCAGTACAAACCCAAAGTCCACTTCCCCTCCCCAAATCTATTTTGCAAGCGCTGGATTGCTCCAGACCTATTCTTCTATATAGCGTTGGCTGAGCCGAGACCTTCCTTTGTGTAAGTGTCCTCACTCACATTTTCAAAGAAATTCCATTAGCTCTTTGATGTTTAACTTTTTCATGGCTCACAAGCCCTGGAATAACCTGTATACAGGTCTCAGTACATCTTCATACCAATCACCCTCCTCTACCACCACCACTGCTTCAAAATCATTTCCTTTAGAGCACTGGAATTCTTTGCTTCTGCCAAAGGAAGGAGACAGAGGGATCCTGGCCCCTACCCGCATCACAAGGGTGAATGTGAGCCCAGGCAGAATCTGTATCTGTCTTTCACCATGGCCATGGTCTGCTGTGCACCTGACTGCTGAGGCCATGGCCACAACACTGGGCCCAAGGAGGACCCCCTCCCCCCCCCCCCCATCAGCCTGTCTTCTTGCATGGCCAGATAGCCAACTGCTTGCTGCCTGTGTCTTATCCCAGGCACTCTACTCTGCTCAAGGTAGGGTTCTGGTGGTCCATTGTACCTTCTGGACAGAAAACAGCATCATCCAGCAATGTTTCAGGCCCAGAAAGATTTCCGTTTGGTTGGTTCACTGTGTGATAGCCAGGGCCTGGGATTTGAGGATTGATGGAGCATTCAGGGTGGTGAAGTTTCTGAGCAATGTGTCATGATGGAGAAGACACATTTGTCTTGTAAAGGCAATACTCATTCTACACACAGCAACCCCTGAAAGATGCCTAGCAATTGGGGCCACAATAATTCAGAATAAAGGAACACCCACAGCTAATCCCGAAATGGTTTATTAATCTTATTTTCCCATGCCTCCTCACCCGCCTCAGCACGCTCCTTCTCACTTTTACCCTGGGTTGTGGTGGACTTTGAAGACAGAGGACTTCCCCAAGGCTAGGTGGAGGCCCAGGTGTCCTGTTGATGCATTCTGTTGTTTTACTGTAATAGTGTGAGCTTTAGACTTGTCCAGCCCTGAGTTCATGTCCAAGGCTGTCACTGACCAACCAGCTGACCCTAGCAACTTTCTTCTGATATCTGACCCTGAGTTTCCTCCTCTGTAATCTTGGCCTGGGGGGCCAACATATCTTGTTGGACTGTTGCAAACATTAGAGACAATGTATGAAAACAGCCACCAAAGTGCCTGGCACAATTTAGGCACTCAGGAAATGGCAGCTGTTACCCTTACTTTTGGGCTCTGTATCCCTGAGCTCCCTAAACAACTGGAGTATTCTAGGACCCAGAAACTCAATCCACTTTAGAGGCATTCTGGAAACTAAAACTGCAGCTTTTCCACTCACTGTGTGGAAACTCTGTTGGGGTGGGGCTAGCTTAGGTTGCTGACTTACACAGCAAGAGGTTCCCAGCTTGTGTCCCATCTGGATACTGCTCAAAGCTCAAAGAATCTATGTAAATGGAATGAGGAATATTCTCTTTTTCTCACCACCTTCCAGAAGCTCCTCTCCCTGCTTCTCTCTCAGCCCTGCCATTCATTTCACAGCCACAGGAAATCCCACCCTTGCTCAGCATTTACCTAATCAAATGAAGATTAACTCTTTGCAGTACCCATGTGGTATGTTGGGGGGTGCAAAGGGGCGGGAGACACACTAAACCTCCAGGCCAGGGGAAGAGTGAGCCTGGGTCATTAATTGCTTCCTTGCTGGGCTAAGGCAGGTCACCCAAGCCTTTGTGCCTCCCTGTGGAGCCTCCTGCCTGAGGCTTTCAGGATCCCGGCAGTCATTTCTTTTACAGTGCAGTTTGTGGCATACTCTCACTCTTTCTCCCTTTATACTGGGTACTACTGGTTCTCTGACTGAATTAAGCTTCTTGGCCCACACTTGCAAATAACCAATTTTAGACAATTGGGTGATTATTCCCCACCAGAGCCAAAGAAAACATAGATTCAGACAGGCTTTGGAAGGACATCATTTCTTCCCCTGAGCTAGCTGGGGCTTCCTATAAAACAGGAGTAAGTATACTGACCTGGCAGAGATAATATGTGACAAGCCCCTGGTACAGAGGAGACGCTCAATAAATCTTTGCTTTGCAAGCTCTCCCACTTACTAGCTGACTGACCTGGAGCTGACAGACTTCTATGAGCCCCTTTCCATAAAAGGGGAAGAATTTAAAGTCAGCCTTGTCCCCAAACAATTTGAGGCTGCAGTTGGCATTACTGAGACCTGTCCCATGGACTTCACATGTTTCTTTTGAAGACAGACCTTGTAAGTGCACTGGCAGGCAGAGATGGAAAGCAGGGTAGCCTATAGGAAAGCCCTCTGGGTTTTCCGGGACCAGATGTGGGGTCTTGTCTAGGATCTGTCACTTGCCACCCCTGCGGCTCTAGACAGGAAAGTCACTTAGGAATCCGAACCTCAGATTTACACCTTATCTACCTCTGGAGGTGGCATTGACAAATACAGCTCCCCTGGGACCAGAAACATGCCTTTTCATTTTCTGCAGCCCCAGTTTCTGTCACACTGCCTGAATCATAGAAGGCTCTCACTGTTTTCTTGTTTGCTGAATGAATTTGGAGCTGCTGAGGTGTCATAGTTCCTACTTTTGTTTGAAGCCTCCTTAGCCTTCAGGCTGATGTCTATGGGTCCCTGGGCCTTTGCCAGAAAGTCATTTGTTAGCCTGCCCTGGCCCAGTGACTTTACTTTGCATACAGCCAGAAGCAAGGTAAGACTAACTGGAGGCAAAGAAAGAAGAAGGTACCCTGGCCACTCTTTTGTGTGTGACAGCTGCTCCCTCTGAGCCCCACAAAGCTAGGTGAGGCACCCTTCCTTGGGGTTCCCTATTAGAGGACTTAGTTCATACAGTGTCTAGCTCTAGGGGTAGATGTGGTAGGCTTTGGGGGTGGCCAGAGCGTCTTATGTGTGTTCTTTGCCTATAGCTGAAAAGAATTTGAGGGATGACTCCTACATCTCCAGAATTGCTGCAGGGTGAGGTAGAGGATTCAGAACTCCCTGGTGATAGCATAGATGGGAAGGGCATTGAGCTCCTTGGTATAATGAGGTGAGAAAGCATGAAAGCTCCTGGAGGTGGGAAGAAACCTGATACCACATGCTTAGTACACCATGAGCCACCATGCCAGGTAGCCCTCTGGACTAGCTACCCAGCTGAAGGAGAGAGCCAAAGTGCTAACTCTGCTCCTCTCTCACCCCAGAGTGTGTACCCCCCACCCCCCACCCCCACTTTTAAAACAATTGGTACACCTTAACAAACTGCAGGGGGGTTTTGTTTTTTTAATTTAATGTTTATTTTTGAGAGAGAGGGAGACAGAGGGTCTGAAGCAGGCTCTGCACTGGCAGCCCAGAGCCCGATGTAGGGCTCAAACTCAGGAACTGTGAGACCATGACTTGGGCCAAATTCGGCTGCTTAACTGACTGAGGCACCCAGGTGCCCCAACAAACTGTAGTTTTTGAGAGAAGTGCCAGGTTACCTTTCAGAGATGCCACAGGCCCAGTCTTCTCTCTGACTCATCCAAGAGGCTCTGCTGTTTTTTGCTTTCTTAAATTATTTTTATTCCGGGATTATCATTATTACTGACCATTTTTGTTCTCATTAAGACCAGCCATAACTCCCACCCTTTGAGTCTCTAGCTTCTGCTCACCTCTTTCCCACCTTATTTCTGTTTTCTCCACTTCTCCCCTTGACATAACCTTAATCCTACAGTGGAGCATTTTTTCCCCTAATGTCCATGCTGCCTTTAGTGCCTCCATAATTACTCCTTTCCCATCTTCAATACTATTTTCAGACCTCAGGTTGTCATTTCACCAAGAATTTTCTGACAGTCTCATCTTTTTAATTTTTGTAGTATCCCACAATGTCCTTTATCCTGCAACCACCCCACTCTCCCCTGCCCTCCCCTCAGGATGATTAGGTGTGTTTTCTATTTCCACAGTACCCCATGATAGTCCCTCCCCTCTGCCAATGCCCCTTCCCCCAGGCTGGGTTAGGTATCCAAAAGTACCTAATGCACAGTATTTCATACTATGCTCTGAGGCCCCTTTTAAATTTCCCCAAGCTTATTTAAGCATCTTTTGGATTTTCATAGAATCCTGTGATATCCTCTCTCCTGTCTCACCTCCAAGACAGGTCACAGAAGTGTTTCTAAATTTTTGTGGTAGCCCACACTCACTCTCTATTACAGCATTTACCACACTGCCAGTTTACATATTTGTCTTTCCCATGTAATCTAGAACATTCTTTAGAACTGAGGGCTGTGTGCCATGGAGGATCCCCAGAACCTAGACTGGTGCCTCATACATAACCGGTGGTCAATAAATGAACAAAGTGTCCTCGTCATTATAGTTTTTCTTTCTATATTGTGAAAGTAATTAGGCAAATTGATTTAAAATATCAATTTTTATGTATTCATTTACATTTACAATATTTATTTTTTTGTTTTTAAATTTTCATTTTAATCCCTGTTAAAACATAAAACTTTATATTCAGTTTAGTTTTACAATATAATGATTGAACAATTCCTAATATCACCTGGTACTCACCAGTGGTAATCAATGCTTATTACCATCATCTATTTAACATATCCCCCCAACACTTCCTCTCTGATAACAATCATTTTGTTTCCTGAAATTAAGAATCTGTTTCTTGTGTTGTCTCTCTCTTTCTCTTTTTTCCTCTTTGTTCCCTTTTTTGTTTTTTGAATTCCACACATAAGTGAAAATATGTTGTATTTGTATATCCAACCAACTGTTTTTGCTTAGCATTATATATAGTCGTTAGTCCATCGTTTTGTTTGCAAAATGTCAAGATTTCATTCTTTTCATAGATAAAATTATTACTCTCTCTCTATATATATATATATCCAACATATTTTTTTCATATTTTTATTCAAATAATAGGTAGTTAACATAGAGTGCAATATGGGTCTTAGGACTCGAATTCAGTATTTCATCAGGTGTATCAGTCAGTGATCACCATAACAAGTGCCTTCTAATACTCATCACCCATCTATCCCATCCCTCACCCACCTGCATCAACCCTCAGGTTGTGTTTTTTAGTTATGCATTTCTTACAGTTTTTTTCCCCTCTCTCTTCTTTGCCCCGCCATATACTAATCTGTGTTTTTTTTTATAAAATTGCCCATAAGTGTAATCATATTTTGTCTTTCTCTGACTTATTTCACTTAGCCTGATATACTCTAGCTCATCCATGTGATAGATGCAATCCACATCATTGCAAATTGCAAGATTTTATTCTTTTTTGTTGGGTGAGTAGTATTCCTATATATACCATATATATATATATATATATATATATATATATATATATTTCACATCTTCTTTATTCATTCATCAGTGGATGGACACACGGATTGCTTCCATATCATGAGTATTTTAAAGTACGCTACTCTAACCATAGGGGTGCATGTATCCCTTTTAATTAGTGTTTTGGTATTCTCTGGGTAAATACCCAGTAGTACAATCGTTGGATCATAGGGTAGTTCTATTTTTAACTTTTTTGAGGAACCTCCATACTGTTTTCCAGAGTGGCTGCACCAGTTTGCATTCCCAGCAACAATACAAGTGATATCCTTTTCCTCTATATTCTTGCCAGCACCTATTGTTTCTTGTGTTGTTGATTTTAGCCATTATGACAAGTGTGAGGTCATGTGTCATTGCAGTTTTGATCTGTGTTTCCCTGATGGTGATAATGAATCTCTTTTCATGTGTCTTTTGGCCATCTGGATGTCTTCTTTGGGCAAATGTCTGTTCATTTTGTCTGCCTATTTTTAATTGGATTAATTTGGTGGGGGGAGGTGTTGAGTTTTAGAAATTCTTTATATATTTTGGATACTAATCCTTTATCAGATATATCATTTGTAAATATCTTCTTCCATTCAGTAGATTGCCTTTTAGTTCTGTTGATTGTTCCTTCATGATGCACAATCTTTTTATTTTGATGTATTCCCAATGGTTTATTTCTGCTTTTGTTTTCCTTGCCTCATGAGACATACTTAGAGAAAAGTTGGTTAAGTCCTATGTCAAAGAGATTACTTCCTGGTTTTTCTTCTACTGTATTTATGCTCTTAGGTCTCACTTTAGGTCTTTAATTGATTTTTTTAAGATTTTATTTTTAAGTAATCTCTACACATAATGTGGGGCTTGAGTTTATAACCCCAAGATCAAAAGTTGCATGCTATATCTGAGCCAGCCAGGTACCCCATCATTAATCCATTTTGAATTTGTTTTTGTATATGCTGTAAGAAAGTGGTCAATTTCATTCTTTTGCATGTTGCTGTTCAGTTTTCCTAACACGATCTGTTGAAGAGACTGTTCTTTCACCACTGGAAGTTCTTTTCTGCTTTGTCAAAGATTAATTGATTGTATAATTTTGGGTTTATTTCTGAGTTTTTTATTCTTTTACTTTGATATGCATCTATTTTTGTGACAGTCCCATACTCTTTTGATTATGACAGCTTTGTGATATAATTTGTGGTCTGGAGTTGTGATGCCTCCAGTTTTGCTTTTCTTTGTCCACATCACTTTGGCTATTCGAGACCTTTTGTGTGTGCATACAAATTTTAGAATTGTTTGTTCTAGTTCTTTATATAATGTTTTTGATATTTTGGTAGAGATTCTGTTAAGTTTGTAGATTGCTTGGCATAGTATAGACATTTTAACAATATTTGTTCTTCCCATCCTTAGGCATGGGATGTCTTTCCATTTCTTTGTTTTTCCTTCAACTTCTTTCATCAGTGTTTTATAGTGTACAGAGTACATATCTGTCTCTTCTTTGGTTAGGTTTATTTCCAGGTATCTTACTATTTTGGGTGCAGTTGTAAATGGGATAATTTTCTTAATTTTTCTTTATACTGCTTCATTATTAATGTATAGAAATGCAATGTATTTCTTTACATTGATTTTGTATCTTATGACTTTACTGAATTCATTTATCAGTTCTTGCACTTTTTTGGTAGAATCTTTCAGATTATCTATATATAGTATCATGTTATCTGCAAATAGTGAAAGTTTTACTTCTTCCTTTCTGATTTGGATGCCTTTTATTTCTTTTGTTGTATGAATGCTGTAGCTAGGACTTCCAGTACTATATTGAATAAAAGTGGTGACAATGACGCAGCATGGAGAGCTGAACTTGGGGAGTGAGAAGCCATGAAAAGTAGGGAACCACCTTTGCAGGCAGAGAGAGGACAGAGACTGGGGAGGGGTGGAGAATACGGGAAAATGCACCCCTCCCCAAAAGCAGCCAGAGAAAAAGTGGAGAATTGGAAACACCCACAGGTACAAAACTCAAAAGTGGAGAATTGGAAACACCCACAGGTACAAAATTTCAAAATCTGAAAGGAGAAAGGAGAGGGTTTAAATTCCATTAAGACTGTAAACAAGGGGAGTGCAAAGGCTGCAACTCCACAGCTCGATAACTGGCAGTGCTCTGGTGGGAAGGGCGAATCCCCAGGAACAGAGTGGGGTCCACGAGGTTCTCGGGCCACATGGGGAAAGTGGTTCCACTGCTGGAAGGACATTTGGTACAGAGACTGTTGAAGCCACCTGGTCCCAGAAGGCCCCAGAAGGTGGCCACATTCACTGGTGCTGGGGCAGGGCAGTTACAGGTGAAGCCTGGTGCCAGATGTGTATTGTGATTTTCCATAATCCCTGAAACACTGCTGCTACACTGTCTCGTGAACATTTTCTGGGGCAGGCTGGCACCTGGCCGCAGTCTTGGGGCACCGGCAGCATTCCTGGGTGCAGCTGATATTCAGCCATTGACATTCAGCCATTGCTTGGTGAGACCCTCCCACAGAGGGACATAATGGGTCAAAGCCACAGTCCTTCCGAAGTAAGGGGCTGGGGAAAACAGCCACATCTGAGACAAAACTTGGGAGAGAGGTATGGCCTGGGACCTGGTCACAGACAGTGAAAAAGCAGGGAGTGGATGAGAGCTGAAGACAGGATGGGTGCGTGATTGCTGATCCTGGATTACAGACTGGGTAGCTGGGTGGTGCCATTTTCAGCGCTCCCACACAAGCGCATACACACTTAGGAGCTATGCAACAATCCACCCTGGTAGGATAGCAGCACCATCTAGTGGAGAATGGAGCTGTTACACTGAGCCCCACCCAATTGGGCCAACTTTGGTCTTCAAGAACACAAGTCTCACCACCAGCTTAGTTTATGGACTATAAAGCGCAACCTAGACTGACTTCTAGGGGAAAATGAAGCAATTTCAATCCTACTTCAATCTGTTGGCAGGTTCATCTATTCAATTTTCTTTCTTTTTTTTTCTTTTTCTCTTCAACTCTTTTCTTTTTCTTGAATACAGAAAGAGAAAAAATTCATTTTTATTTTCAGATTTTATTAAAAATATCTATCTTTAATTTTTATTACTATATTTTTTACTTTTGTGTAATTTTTTTCAAATTCTACTTTACTTCCAAAATTTTATTTTAGTCTACTTCCGTATATTCACCTTTTCAAATTTTCAAGCAATATCCTTTTTTTCTTTCTTTCTTTTTCCTTTTTTCTCTTTTTCAATTCTTTTCATTTTCTTGAGTGCAGAAGGACAAAAACTTCATTTTTACTTTCAATCTCTATTAAAAATAGTTTTACTAATTTTTTATTGTATTTTTTGATTTTATGTAAATTTTTTCAATATCTATTTTACTTCCATCATTTTATTTTAGTCTACTACAGTGTATTTACTTTTCAAATTTTCAAAATTTTCAAAATTTCAAAAATTTTCTTTTTTATCTTTTTGCTCCTTTTTTCTTTTCTTTTTTCTTAGAGTAAACAAAAAATTCATATTTATTTTTAATTTTTATTAAAATATTTTTAAAATTTTTTCTACTATATTTTTTACTTTTGTGAATATTTTTTCAATTTCTATTTTACCCCCATCATCTCATTTTATTCTACTTCAAAGTATTCATTTTTTCAAACTCACAAACTATTACCATTTTCTTTCTTTTTTTCTCCCCCCCTTTTTTTTCTGTAATCTGTCAAACTTCTTTCAACACTCAGACCCAAACACACCTAGGATCTAGCATCATCGATTCGATTTTTGTGTGTGTGTGTGTTTAATTTTTAATTTTCATGTTGTATTTTTTAAATTTTTTATTTCAATTTTTCTACCTCATTAATTTCTTTTCTCCCTTCAAAATGACAAAACAAAGGAATACACCACAAAAGAAAGAGCAAGAAGAAATGAGAGCCAGGGATTTAACCAACACAGATACAAAAAAGATGTCTGAACCAGAATTTAGAATCACAATAAAAAGAATACTAGCTTCAGTCAAAAATATATTAGAATCCCTTTCTGAAGAGATAGAAGAAGTAAAATATAGCCAGAATAAAATTAAAAATTCTATAACTGAGCTGCAAACACAGATGGATGCAGCAGGGCAAATATGGATGAGGCAGAACAGAGAATCAGCGATATAGAGAACAAATTTATAGAGATTACTGAAGCAGAAAAAAAAGAGGGAGATTAAGGAAAAAGAGAAAGATTTAAGAATTAGATAACTCAGTGACTCAATAAAAAGGAATAACATCAATCATAGAGGTCCCAGGAGAGGAAGAGAGAGAAATAGGGGTAGAAAGGTTATATGAGCAAATCATAGGGGAAAACTTTCCTAATCTGGGGAAAGACACAGACATCAAAATCCAGGAAGCACAGAGGACCCCCTTTAGAGTCAACAAAAACTGACCATCAACAAGGCATATCATAGTCAAATTCACAAAATACTCAGGCAAGGAGAGAATCATGAAGGCAGCAAGGGAAAAAAAAAAGTCCCTAACCTACAAGGGGAGACAGATCAGGTTTTCAGCAGACCTATCCACAGAAACTTGGCAGGCCAGAAAGGAGTGGTGAGATATATTCAGTGTGCTGAGTCAGAAAAATACACAGCCAAGAATGCTTTATCCATCAAGGCTGTCATTCAAAATAGAAGGAGAGATAAAATGTTTCCAGACCAAAAAAAATAAAATAAAATAAATAAAGGAGTTTGTGACAACTAAACCAGCCCTGCAAGAAATTTTAAGGGGGACTTTCTGAGGGGAGAAAAGATAGGAAAAATTATATATATATATATATATATATATATATATATATATACCAAAAGCAACAATGATTAGAAAGGACCAGAACACCACCAGAAACTCCAACTCTACAAGCATCATAATTGCAATAAATTCATATCTTTCAGTACTCACTCTAAACGTCAATGGACTTAATGCTCCAATAAAAAGTCATAGGGTAAGAGAATGGATAAGAAAACAAGACCCATCTATATGCTATTTATAAGAGACCCACTTTAGACCTAAAGACACCTTCAGATTGAAAATAAGGGGATGGAGAACTATTTATCATGCTAATCGTCAACAAAAGAAAGCTGGAGTAGCCATACTTATATCAGACAATCTAGACTTTAAAATAAAGACGGTATCAAGAGATGCAGAAGGGCATTATATCATAATCAAGGGGTCTATAGACCAAGAAGACCTAACAATTGTAAACATTTATGCACCAAATGTGAGAGTACCCACATATATAAATCAATTAATCACAAACATAAAGAAACTCATCGGTAGTCATACCATAATAGTAGGAGACTTCAACACCCCACTCACAGCAATGGACAGATCATGTAATCAAAACATCAACAAGGAAACAATGGCTTTGAATGACACACTGGACCAGATGGACTTAACAGATATATTCAGAACATTTCATCCTAAAGCAACAGAATATACATTCTTCTCCAGTGCACATGGAACATTTTCCAGAATAGACCATATGCTGGGACACAAATCAGCCCTAAGCAAGTACAAAAACATCGAGATCATATCACACATATTTTCAGAACACAACACTATGAAACACGAAATCAACCACAAGAAAAAATTTGGAAAGGTAACAACTACTTGGGGAATGAAGAATATCCTATTAAAGAATGAATGGGCTAACCAGGCAGTTAAAGAGGAAATTAAGAAGTATATGGAAATCAATAAAAATGAAAACACCATAACCCAAAACTTCTGGGATGCAGAAAAGGTGGTCATAAAAGGAAAGTATATAGCAATTCAGGCCTTCTTAAAGAAGGAAGAAAGATCTCAGATATATAAGTTAACCTTATGCCTTAAGAAGCTGGAAAAAGAACAGCAAATAAAACCCAAAACCAGCAGAAGACAGGAAATAATAAAGATTAGAGCAGAAGTTAATGCTATATAAACCAAAAAAACAGTAAAATAGATCAATGAAACCAGAGGCTGGTTCTTTGAAAGAATTAACAAAATTGATAAACCACTAGCCATTTTGATCAAGAAGGAAAAGGAAAGGGCCCAAATAAATAAAATCAAGAATGAAAGAGGAGAGATCACAACCAACACAACAGAAATAAAAACAATAAAAAGAGAATATCATGAGCAATTATATGCCAATAAAATGGGTAATCTGGAAGAAATGGACAAATTCCTAGAAACATATACACTACCAAAACTGAAAGAGGAAGAAATAGAAAATTTGAACAGACCCATAACCAGAAAGGACATCGAATTAGTAATAAAAAATCTGCCAAAAAAAACCCCAAGAGTCCGGGCCAGATGGCTTTCCAGGGCAATTCTACCAAACATTTAAGGAAGAGTTAACACCTATTCTCTTGAAACTGTTACAAAAAATAGAAATGGAAGGAACACTTCCAAACACTTTCTATGATGCCAGCATTACCCTGATTCCAAAATGAGACAGACACCACAGTATAAAGGAGAAATATAGACCAATTTCCCTGATAAAAATTGATGAGAAAATCCTCAACAAGATATTAGCCAACCGGATCCAACAATACATTAAAGAAAATTATTCACCACGACCAAGAGGGATTTATACCTGGGATATAGGGCTGGTTCAATATCCACAAAACAATTAATGTGATTCATCACATGAATAAAAGAAAGGACAAGAACCATATAATCCTCTCAATAGATGCAGAGAAAGCATTTGATAAAATACAGCATCTTTCTTGATAAAAAAAAAACCCTCAAGAAAGTAGGGATAGGAGGATCATACCTCAAGATCATAAAAGCTATATATGAATGGCCCAATGCTAATATCATCCTCAATGGGGAAAAACTGACTGCTTTCCCCATAAGGTCAGGAAGAAGACAGGGATGCCCACTCTCACCACTGTTATTCAACATAGTATTGGAAGTCTTAGCTTCTGCAATCAGACAACACAAAGAAATAAAAGGCATTGAAATAGGCCAGGGAAGAGGTCAAAGTTTCACTCTTCGCAGATGACATGATACTCTATATGGAAAACCCAAAAGATTCCACCAAAAAACTGTTAGAACTGATTCATGAATTCAGCAAAGTTGCAGGATATAAAATCAATGCACAGAAATCAGGTGCATTCCTATACACCAACAATGAAGCAAAAGAAAGGGAAATCAAGGAATTGATCCCATTTACAGTTGCACCAAAAACCATAAAATACCTAGGAATAAACCTAACCAAAGAGGTGAAAAATCTATACACTGAAAACTATAGAAAACTTATGAAAGAAATTGAAGAAGACACAAAGAAATGGAAAAAGATTCCATGCTCCTGGATAGAAAGAACAAATATTGTTAAAATGTTGATATTACCCAAAGCAATCTACATATTCAATGCAATCCTTATCAAAGTAACACCAGCATTCTTCACAGAGCTAGAACAAATAATCCTAAAATTTGTATGGAACCAGAAAAGACCCCAAATAGCCACAGTAATCTTGAAATAGAAAACCAAAGCAGGAGGCATCACAGTCCCAGACTTCAAGCTATACCACAAAGCTGTAATCATCAAAAGAGTATGGTACTGGCACAAGAACAGACACACAGATCAATGGAACAGAATAGAGAACCAAGAAATGGACCCACAAACGTATGGCCAACTAATCTTTGACAAATCAGGAAAGAATATCCAGTGGAATAAAGACAGTCTCTTCAGCAAGTCTACTGGGAAAACTGGACAGCGACATGCAGAAGAATGAACCTGGACCACGTTCTTACACCATACATAAAAATAAACTCAAAGTGGATGAAAGACCTCAATATAAGACAGGAAGCCATCAAAATCTTCTAGGAGAAAGCAGGCAAAAACCTCTCTGATCTTGCCCACGGCAATTTCTTACTCAACACGTCTATGGAGGCAAGGGAAACAAAAGCAAAATGAACTACTGGGACCTCATCAAAATAAAAAGCTTCTGCACAGCGAAGGAAACAATCAGCAAAACTAAAAGGCAACCGACATAATGGGAGAAGATATTTGCAAATGACATATCAGATAAAGGGTTAGTATCCAAAATCTACAAAGAACTTATCAAACTCAACACCCAAAAAACAAATATACCAGTGAAGAAATGGACAAAAGACACGAATAGACACATCTCCAAGGAAGACATCCAGATGGCCAACCGACACATGAAACAATGCTCCACATCACTCATCATCAGGGAAATACAAATCAAAACCACAATGAGATACCACCTGACACCTGTCAGGATGGCTAACATTCAACGTTTATTTATTTTTGGGACAGAGAGAGACAGAGCATGAACGGGGGAGGGGCAGAGAGAGACGGAGACACAGAATCGGAAACAGGCTCCAGGCTCTGAGCCATCAGCCCAGAGCCTGACGCGGGGCTCGAACTCACGGACCGCGAGATCGTGACCTGGCTGAAGTCGGACGCTTAACCAACTGCGCCACCCAGGCACCCCCAGAATGGCTAACATTAACAACTCAGGCAGCAACAGATGTTGGCGAGGATGCGGAGAAAGAGGATCTCTTTTGCGTTGTTGGTGGGAATACAAGCTGGTGCAGCCACTCTGGAAAACAGCATGGAGGTTTCTCAAAAAACTACAAATAGAACTACCCTGCGACCCAGCAATTGCACTACTAGGCATTTATCCAAGGGATACAGATGGGCTGTTTCGAAGGGACACATGCACCCCCATGTTTATAGCAGCACTATCAACAATAGCCAAAGTATGGAAAGAGCCCAAATGTCCATCGATGGATGAATGGATAAAGAAGATGTGGTATATATATACAATGGAGTATTACTCGGCAATCAAAAAGAATGAAATCTTGCCATTTGCAACTACTGATGGAACTGGAGGGTATTATGCTACGTGAAATTAGTCAGTCAGAGAAAGACAAAAATCATATGACTTCACCCATATGAGGACTTTAAGAGACAGAAATGATGAACGTAAGGGAAGGGAAACAAAAGTCATATAAAAACAGGGAGGGGGACAAAACGAAAGAGACTCATAAATATGGAGAAAAAACTGAGGGTTGCTGGAGGGGTTGTGGGAGGGCAGATGGGCTAAATGGGTAAGGGGCATTAAAGAATCTACTCCTGAAATCATTGTTTCACTATATGCCAACTAATTTGGATGTAAATTTAAAAAAAAATAAAAATAAATTAAAAAACAAACAAACAAGCAAACAAAAAACTGGTGAAAGTAGACATCCTTTTCTTTTCCTGACCTTTGGGGAAAATCTCTCAGATTTTCCCCATTAAGAATGATGTTAGATGTGGGTTTTCATAGAAGACCTTTAATATTGATGCATAATCCTTCTAAACTTACTTTGTTGAGGGTTTTTATCATGAATGGATGTTGTTCTTTGTCAAATGATTTTTTTAACATGAAATTTATTGTCAAATTGGTTTCCATACAACACCCAGTGCTCATCCCAACAGGTGCCTTCCTCAATACCTATCACCAACCCTCCCCACCCTCCCACCCCCATCAACCCTCAGTTTGTTCTCAGTTGTCAAATGATTTTTATGAATCTATTGAAACTATCATATGGTTCCTATCCTATCTCTTATTGATGTGATATATCATATTGATTGATTTTTGAATATTGAACTACCCTTGAAGCCCAGTAATAAATCCCACTTGATCATAGTGAATGATATTTTTTTTATTTTTATTTTTTAATTTTTTTTTCAACGTTTATTTATTTTTGGGACAGAGAGAGACAGAGCATGAATGGGGGAGGGGCAGAGAGAGAGGGAGACACAGAATCAGAAACAGGCTCCAGGCTCTGAGCCATCAGCCCAGAGCCCGACGCAGGGCTCAAACTCACGGACCGTGAGATCGTGACCTGGCTGAAGTCGGACGCTTAACCGACTGCGCCACCCAGGCACCCGTGAATGATATTTTTTTATTGTGTAGTTGGCTTCTGATTGCTAGTATTTTGTTTAGGAGTTTTGCATTTATGTTCATCAAATATATTGGCCTGATTTTCTTGTCTTTAGTGGTGTCTCTACCAGGTTTGGTATCAAGGAAATCCTGGTATCACAGAATGAATTTGAAATTTTTCATTGTTTTATAATTTTTGGAATAGTTTGAGAAAAATAGGTATTAACTCTTTTTTAAATATGTGGTAGAATTCGCCTGTGAAGCTATCTGGTCCTGGACTTTTGTTTGTTGGGAGGTTTTATTATTATTATTATTATTATTACTGATTTGATTTGTTTTCTGGTTATCAGTCATTTAAATTTTTTATTTCATGGGGCGCCTGGGTGGCGCAGTCGGTTAAGCATCCGACTTCAGCCAGGTCACGATCTCGCAGTCCATGAGTTCGAGCCCCGCGTCAGGCTCTGGGCTGATGGCTCGGAGCCTGGAGCCTGTTTCCGATTCTGTGTCTCCCTCTCTCTCTGCCCCTCCCCCGTTCATGCTCTGTCTCTCTCTGTCCCAAAAATAAATAAACGTTGAAAAAAAAAATTAAAAAAAAAATAAAAATAAATTTTCTATTTCTTCCTGTTTCAGTTTTGGTAGTTTAGGTATTTTTAGGAATTTATCCATTTCATTTAGGTTGTCTAATTTGTTGGCATATAGTTTTTCATAATATTATCTTACAATTTTTGTTGTGTTGGTTGTTATTTCTCCTCTCTCAGTTGTGATTTCATTTAGTTGAGTCCTTTCTCTTTTTTCTTTGATAAATCTAGCTAAAGTTTTATCAACTTTATTGATATTTTCAAGGAACCCACTTCTGATTTCATTGATCTATTCAATGCTTTTTGTTTGTTTGTTTGTTTGCATATCATTTATTTTGACTCTAGTCTTTATGATTTCCTCCTTTCCTCTTTTTCCAGCTCCTTTAGGTGTAAGTTTAGGTTGTTTGTTTGAGATTTTTCTTGCTTCTTGAGGTAGACCTGTATTGCTATAAAATTCCTTCTTAGAACTGCTTTTGCTTTCTCCCAGAGGTTTTAGACCATTGTTTTCTCATTTTTTATTTTTTTCCATGAACTTTTCAAATTTCTTTGATTTCCTGATTTACCTATTCATTATTTAGTAGCATATTATTTAACCTCTAAGTATTTGTGCTCTTTCCATATTTTTCTTGTGGTTGACTTCTGGTTTTATACCATTATGGTCACAAAAGTTGCATAGCGTGACTTTGATCTTGAATTTGCTGAGTACTGTTTTCCCAGCTAATATGCAATCTATTATGGAGAATGTTCCATATGCACTTGAAAAGAGTGTGAATTCTGTTTTAGGATGTTTTTTTTTTTCTGAATATATGTATTAAATCCTCCTGTTTCAGCATGTCATTCTTTGTTTTGTTTGTTAAAACAAACAGTTTTTGCTTTAATGTTCATTTTGTCCAAAATAAGTATTGCTACTCTGGCTTTCTTTTGACATCCATTTGCATGATAAATATTTCTCTATCCCCTCACATTCAATCTGCAGGTGTCTTCATGTGTAAAAAGAGTTTCTTGTAGGCAGCATATAGATGGATTTTCATTTTTTTATTCATTCTGACACCCTATATCTTCTGATTGGAGCATTTTGTCCATTTACATTCAAAGCAATTATTGACAGATATATATTTATTGTTATTTTTGTTTTGTGTTTTGCTTTTTTCTGAAAATTTTATCCTATCTCTTTTTTTATCTTTCTCCTTTTCATGGTTTGCTGATTTTCTTTAGTGGTATATTTGGATTTTTTTCTCTATTGTTTGCATATGTATTAGTGGTTTTTGACATATGGTTATCATTAAGTTTATAATAAACCTATTCTGCATATAACAATGTATATTAAGTTGATGGTCATTTACATTTGAACACATTCTTTATTCTACTACCTATGTTTTAAGTCTATGTTGTCATATTTTATACGCTTTTATCTTGTGAATTCCTTGACTGATTTTTTTTAATGGAAATATATATTTTACTGCTTTTGTGTTTCCTAACTTTATACTGTCACTTTTGGTCTTCCCTTTTCACTCAGTCTCCTTTAATAATTCTGCAGGGCTGGTTTAGTTCTCATGAACTCCTTTAATGTTTGTTTTACTGGAAGCTCTTTATCTCTCCTTCTATTCCGAATTGTAGCCTTGTTGGATAGAGTAATCTTTGCTCTATTATTGTTGGACAGATTATTCTTTGCTCTATTCTTTTTGGATGGATTTTTCCTTTTCAGCCCTTTGAATATATCATGCCCCTCTCTTCTGGCTTGCAAAGTTTCTGTTGAAAAATCCTCTGCTGGCCTTATGGGGTTTTCCTTGTATGTTAAGGATTTCTTTTGTCTTGCTGCTTTACAATTTCTTTCTTTATTACCATATTTTCCCAATTTGATTACAATATATCAGTATGGGTCTGCTTTTGTTGATTTTATTGGGGGTTCTCTGTGCATACTGGATCTGGATATCTGTTTCCTTCCCAAGATTCAGGAAGTTTTCAGCTAATAATACTTCAAATAAGTTTTCTGCCCCCTTTTCTCACTTCTTCTTCTGGGACTCCTATAAAATAAATGTTGTTGTGTTAGATAGAGTCACTGAGTTCTCTAAGTCTATTCTCATTTAACATAAGTTTTTCTCTTTTTTCTTTTCAGCTTGATTACTTTCCATTCATTACTCTGTCTTCACTAATTCATTCCTCTGTATTTTCCTTCCTGTTCATTCCATCAAGTTTGTTTCTCATTTCATTTATTGTGACCTTTATTTGTGCTATATTATCCCTTATCTCTGTGTTAAGGGTCTCACCCATGTTTTCCACTCTTTTCTCAAGTCCAGTGAGTATCCTTATGATCACTGCCTTTAATTTTCTATCCGGCATGTTACTTATATCTGTTTCACTTAGATTTCTGTCCATGGCCTTGTCTTGTTATTTTATTTGGAATAAATTTCTCTATCTCCTCATTTTGTCTTCCTCTCTGTGTCTGCTTCCGTGTTTTAGGAAAGTTAACTACGACTTGCTCTTGAAAATAATGACATTATGAAGAGGAGGTCCTGGAGTGCCCTTCAGTGCAATGTCCCTTGTTCAGCAGAATCTAGCACTTCAGAAGAACATCCTATGTGTGTTGCTTATCCCCTGCTTCTGTGTCTGAGTCATTTTTCCTATCAGTCCAGATGTCTGCAATGCCTCTGTGCCTGTTACTGACTATGCTTGCTCTCTGTGGTGTTAGTGGTCCAGACAGACCAGCTCAAAGGAGGCATGCTTACCAGGAAATTTGGGGGATGTTATGGCAGTTTTAGCAAAATTTACATTGGGCCACTAGTCCTATGTCGATCCCCCAAAGCTCTGCAGTGGCCTGGGGTGTGATGGTGGCTGCCGTTGCATGGTTGGGTTGGGTGCAGTGGTTGGGCTCTGCGTGGAGGTTGGGCATGGTGCACAACTGCTGCCATGCACCTGGAACCTGTGTGTGGTGTGTGGCAGTGAAATTTTTCATTTTTATACATCAGTGTTTATGAATATAGAAAGACCTACATAGGTAAACTTTTTTTTTTGTCTCTTGTTTCCTCACATGGAGCCAGACTCTTTTATGGTAAGTAAATTCAACATTTAAAGAGAAATCTCTTGGGGCATCTTGCTCTGTCAGTAGACCATATGACTCTTCGTTTCAAGGTCATGAGATCAAGCCCCACATTGGGCATGGAACCTACTTTAAAAACATAGAAATAATAATAAAAATAAAGAGAAGTCGCCTTACATCCTATATAAGATTTTTTTGTCATAGAATACATTGAAAAGGCTCTTACTTTTTTCAAAGCTATAAAACTTTTATTGAGAATTTTAACAGGAATCCATAAAATGGACCCTGCACTTTAGCCAACTTTTATTGATGAATATGGCCTGTTTACCTCAAGAAATTAGAGGGTAATAAATCTACAACATTCATATAAGATTAAGTCTTAAGGTAACACATAAAACCTCAAACATCAATATCACATACATTTTTTTCTCACCCCCTCTTTCCCTTTTGATGTCCTTTATACTCATTGCCCTGTTGGTCTTTTGTTTGCTCCTCCTCATTAAGTATGGAATATGAGTTATGCTTTTGTACCTGGAAGATGTGTCCCTGGTGGAACAAGTACTGGAGTTGGAAGCAAAGTTAGAACTTGTTCATAACACCTTCAGGGGTCATACTCTGTCAGGGGTTCAGTTTTGAACCTTAGTCATTGCTTTGTCTTTGGCTCTGGCTTTTGCTTCCATCCATTTATTTTATAGCCTCACTACATTATGATGGCCAGTTCCAGACATCTCTGTCATACACTTTTTTTTTTGATTTTTTAAAATTTTATTTTATTTTTTTATAATTTACATCCAAATTAGCATATAGTGCAACAAGATTTCAGGAGTAGATTCCTTAGTGCCACTGTCATACACTTTTGCCACAAATTTTACAATTCCATTTTACTTATCTCCCAGGTCGGGACTTGGTCACTGAAGAATACATCTTCTAGTGGACTTCAATGGTTCACTGGTTTATATTCCATATTACCTCTGCCATATAAACTCTTGGGTTATTACGTTTATCAGTTTCCAAAATATGACGTACTTCTTCCTGAGCTGTACACCTAACTTCTGAAGAACCTCCCAGATGATGCTTTTTTGCCCCCATATAGCAAGGGCGCCCACTGTGAAAATGATGCCTGGCATCACAGTTAGGAGACCTGTTTTGAAGTTCTTCTGGCATTTGGTGTTCTTTGGGGAACTTAAGATTTCCTGGACCCTCCAGGTACTCTGAGCCTTTGAAATTCTTCATTTCTGAGAGATGCTTGAGGTCTCTACATGGTTTTCTTATGGTCTGGGTTCCTCTGAGATTTCAGGAGCCTCTGAGGTATTTGGCGCCTCAGATATAATCAGGGACTTTAAGCTATTGGGAAATTTGGAGGTGTTTGGAAACATCAAGTTACTTCAGGCCTTCAACATGCTTGTGGCCTCTGAGGTGCTGAGTGTCTTTAAGTGGCAAAGGTCTCAGACATCCTTAGGGCTTTTTATGTGCCAGGATCTTCTAAGATGGAGGACACCTTCGAGGTATTTGGGAACTCTGAGATAGTTAGGGCCTTTGAAGTGCTTAGAGTCTTTGAGATGCTGACTGTCTCTGAGGTGTTTGGAACATTCAACACACCAAAGGCCTTCAAAGGCCATGAGGCCTCAGAGATTTTAGGGCCTTCGAGTTTGTGGGAACTCCAAAGATATTGGGAGACTGTAAGGTTCTTGGGGCCTGAGTGATGCTCAGGAATTTGAGGTGTTGGGGGCCTCTGAGATCCTTAGGTCCTTAGAAACTCAAGGCTTTCAAAGTACTGGGACCCTTTGAGGTAATCTCAACTGACAAGATGCTTGGGATCTCAGAGATTCTGGTAGCCTCTGAGGTGCTGGAATCACCTGACACACTTAGATGTTTGCATATGTTTGTGTGCCTTGAGGTGCTGGAGGCTGTGGATGTGTTTGAACCACTCAAAGTGCTTAGGCCCTCCAAGTTGCTTGGAGTCTCTGGCGTGCAAAACATTAGAACTCTCAGAGATGCCTGGGATCTGAGGAGTGCATTGGCTCAGAGAGCTGCTCCAGTTTTGAGAATTATTCCAGCCGTGGAGCTGCAATGACACCTTGAAGGACTTGGGCCCCAGGAATTGTTTGGGACCCAAGATAGGCTTGGGACCCACATGGCACTAGGAGTCTCAAATGTACACTGGAAAGGTGGATTACTATTAAGTCTAGGGGTGCTAGGGTCTTGTCAAGTGTTTATACCCCATCAGGTACTTGGGCCCTGTCAGGTGTTGGGGGCCTGCCAGGTTCTGGGCCCATGCCTGGAGCTCTATATCTCTGAGGAATTAGAGCCCTGAGGAATTAGAGGCCTGTCAGGTATGCAAGCCTTGCCAAATGTTTCGACCTAGCAAGGTGCTTGAATTCTGCCAGCGGGTTGAGTTCCCCTAAGCAGTTGGTCTCTGCAAAGCTGTCTTACCAATCCAGATGGTTGGGGTCCACCAAGAATTTCTAAATCCTTGTAAAGAACTCAGCCTCAAAGGGGTATTAGGACCCCAGCCTATGTTCCTAGAAGTACTGGGACAAATTGGATAGGTACCCATGGTCTCCAGGATATATAACATCCCCAAGGTGCTTGAGCTAAGGGAGGCTATGGAGGTCCTATAAACCCATGGGACTTGTGAAGCCATTAGGCCCTGTATATTACTGCTGTAACCTCAGTTCTCTCCCATACCCTGTGGCTGCAATGAGGTTCTCTATTCTGTTCTTGAAGCTTGTGTTCAAGGAGGAAGGAAGATAAGATATGGGGATCACCCAAGCAAGTTAGAGACGGGTGTACACAGATTATGGCAGACTGGAGAGCGCAAGAGAGTGGTTTACTATAGAACACACTCAGAAACTTGTTTTATTAGGCTGAAACTTCTCTCATTTATGTCATTGCCTCCTCCATCACTACTGTCACTATTTTCACTACCACAGCCTCTAACCCTCTACTTTTCTTACCTCTGCCACCAAGCTACTGCAGTTGCTAACATTGCAATCAACTGCCACTGACAATGCTGACCCTGCCACAGAGCAACAAAGTGTCATCTGTACCTGATATGTAGCTAGCTCACACACAGACAACCTTGTCTAACCACCTGGCAAACAACACTGCCTCCATAAGCCTTGAGTGCCTGGATAGGAAGAACAAATATTGTTAAAATGTCAATACCACCCAAGGTAATCCACATATTCAATGCAATCCTTATCAAAATAACACCAGCATTCTTCACAGAGCTAGAAGAAATAATCCTAAAATTTGTATGGAACCAGAAGAGACTCCGAAAAGCAAAAGCAATCTTGAAAAGGAAAACCAAAGAAGGAGGCATCACAATCCCAGACTTCAAGCTATACTACAAGCTGTAATCATCAAGACAGTATGGTACTGGCAGAAGATCAGAGAGTCAGATCAATGGAGTAGAATAGAGAACCCAGAAATGTACTCACAAGTGTATGGACAACTAATCTTTGACAAAGCAGGAAACAATATCCAATGGAATAAGGACAGTCTCTTCAGCAAGTGCTGCTGGGAAAACTGGACAGCGATATGCAGAAGAATGAACCTGGACCACTTTCTTACACCATACATAAAAATAAACTCAAAGTGGATGAAAGACCTCAATGTAAGACAGGAAGCCATCAAAATCCTCGAGGAGAAAGCAGGCAAAAACCTCTTTGATCTTGCCCGTGGCAATTTCTTACTCAATACGTCTCTGGAGGCAAGGGAAACAAAAGCAAAAATGAACTACTGGGACCTCATCAAAATAAAAAGCTTCTGCACAGCGAAGGAAACAATCAGTAAAACTAAAAGGCAACCGACATAATGGGAGAAGATATTTGCAAATGACATATCAGATAAAGGGTGAGTATCCAAAATCTACAAAGAACTTATCAAACTCAACACCCAAAAAACAAAGAATCCAGTGAAGAAATGGGCAAAAGGCACGAATAGACACTTCTCGAAAGAAGACATCCAGATGGCCAACCGACACATGAAACAGTGCTCCACATCACTCATCATCAGGGAAATACAAATCAAAACCACAACGAGATACCACCTGACACCTGTCAGAATGGCTCACATTAACAACTCAGGCAACAACAGATGTTGGCAAGGATGCGGAGAAAGAGGATCTCTTTTGCATTGTTGGTGGGAATGCAAGCTGGTGCAGCCACTCTGGAAAACAGCATGGAGGTTTCTCAAAAAACTACAAATAGAACTACCCTACGACCCAGCAATTGCACTACTAGGCATTTATCCAAGGGATGCAGGTGTGCTGTTTTGAAGGGACACATGCACCCCCATGTTTATAGCAGCACTATCAACAATAGCCAAAGTATGGAAAGAGCCCAAATGTCCATCGATGGATGAATGGATAAAGAAAATGTGGTCAGTATATATACAATGGAATATTACTTGGCAATCAAAAAGAAGGAAATCTTGCCATTTGCAACTACATGGATGGAACTGGAGGGTATTATGCTAAGTGAAATTAGTCAGAGAAAGACAAAAATCATATGACTTCACTCAGATGAGGACTTTAAGAGACAAAACAGATGAACATAAGGGAAGGGAAACAAAAATCATATAAAAACAGGGAAGGGGACAAAACGAAAGAGACTCATAAATATGGAGAAAAAACTGAGGGTTGCTGGAGGGGTTGTGGGAGGGGGGATGGGCTAAATGGGTAAGGGGCATTAAGGAATCTACTGAAATCATTGCTTCACTATATACTAACTAATTTGGATGTAAATTTAAAAAAATAAAAAAATAAAATTAAATTACAAAAAAAATAATAAATAAATAAATAAATAAATAAATAAATAAAAAGAAGACACCTAAGGAGGTTGCAATATTTGGTGGGGTGATATCCAGTCCCAGGTCTCTTTTGCCTCATTTCAGAACACTTTCTACAGGTGAAACTCCTGTCCTCTCTTCCCTCTCAAAGGTCCTCACTTGTCCTTTATTTACCTGATTTTTTTTTCTTCTTCCTTAAATTCTACGATAGCAACAAATAAAGTAATATTAGCCATGACTATTGTACTGCAGCACCCCTTAAATTGGTCCTGATTTTACACTGGCCTGAGTCCCCAAATCTTCTCACTTGGCCCCCAAATTCTCTCCATTCCTTATCAGAGGCCACAGGGAACCCTTTCACCTTCAGTTTCCCATGTGGCGGGGAGTTTTGACTCCTGTAGGGAATCCATGTAGCTATCCAGGTCTGCTGAGTGGGATGACTAAGCCTCAGTCTTTTAGCTGCCCTGGCTCTGGGGAGCCAGAGTTCAAATTGGAGCACATCTAATTTTTCTCACCTGCATGTACAGAAATGGGCCCTGACACTGAGGGTGACTAGAATTCAGATGGATTCCCTGATGGGCCCCAACACCTCCACTGATATTCTAGCACACCAGCATGGATTCCTCAGCCATTTGCACAAACTTCTGCTCCTGCAGAGCTCAATAGGGCAATGACACCCTCTTTAATAAAATAATAATAATAATAATAATAATAATAATAATAAATGTTTTTAATGCTGTTACTTTTGTGCTGACCACAAGAAGGTGCTGTTCCCCAACTCATGCACACTCAGTACACTTTGAATAAAGCAGTCTACTAAAAAGGTCTCTGGTTTCCTATGAAACCCAGGGACAGTTGAAAGTGACCTGAGACTTTCAAACTGGGATGTACTAATACCCTGATTCACTTTGAGGAACAATTAATACCAGCAGACACTCTTCCTGAAGGCTCTTGCCATCCCTGGAAAGACTTTGCTCTTCTGAGTGTGGTCTCCAAAGTCCCAGAATATTCCAGGAAGCACCTCCCCAGTCACCGTGTAATAAGTAGACAGAAGCCAACTCTCATATACTGTGCATGGGGCCCAGAACTTCCTATTTCTATCTTCATACCTCCCCCTGTTAGGAAGGTTTCCAGTCAGGATCATACCCTTCCTGGAGGGTCAGCCCTGAGCATGCCTCTAGCAGCTTCTCCTACAGTGTATGAGAAGGACCATTGGTGGTTCAACATGGTGAGCCACACTGTTCTGAGTAAATATGGTTTCTGAGGGGTATGCAAGTATATCAGTAAGGTTTATAACTAGACTCTGGCCTGGAGTTACTGAGGCACACATGATACTGTCAGAATCATGATGTCTAGGAATGGTGACAGACTGTTAGGCACTATCAAATATGGGGGGGGGGCGGAAACATGACAGATTGGCTGGCTCAGTCAGTAGAGCATGCAACTCTTGATTTGAGTTTGAGCCCCACGATGGGTGTAGGGATTACTAAAAAAAAAAATCAAGTAACAGATGATTTTGCTATCAGCTCTGAGTGAAGATTTAGATACTATTATATGTTTTCCAAGATGGGAATAATTAGCAGAACTAAGGAAGTAGATCTCCTCATGAGTCCACTTTTGAGTTTCCTTCTAGTAAAAGCAAAATGCAGGGACACCTGGGTGGCTCAGATGGTTAAGCGTTTCACTTAGGCTCAGGTCATGATCTCACAGCTTGTGAGTTCGAGCCCTGCATCGGGCTCTGTGCTGACAGCCTCAGAGCCTGGAGCCTGCTTCAGATTCTGTGTGTGTGTGTGTGTGTGTGTGTGTGTGTGTGTGTGTGCCCCTCCCTTACTCACAGTCTCTCTTTCTCTCTCAAATATAAGTAAACATTAAAAAAAAATTAAAAAATAAAAAAAAACCCTCAACAACAAAAACCAGATAATCTGATTAACAAATGGGCAGAAGACAGGAACAGACACGCCTCCAAAGGAGACATACAGATGGCTAACAGACGCATGAAAAGATGTTCATCCTCACTTACCATCAGTGAGATGCAAATCAAAGCTACAATGAGGTATCACCTCACACCTGTCAGGATGGCTTAAGTCAACAACACAAGAAACAAGAGGTGTTGGCGAGGATGTGGAGAAAAAGGAACCCTCTTGCACTTTTGGTAGGAATGCAAAGTGGTGCAGTCACTCTGGAAAACAGTATGGAGGCTCCTCAAAAAATTAAAAATAGAACTACCCTATGCTCCAGCAAGTGCACTGCTGGGTATTTTCCCAAATAATACAAAAGTGCCAATTCAAAGGGATACATGCACCCTTATGTTTATTGCAGCATTATTTACAATAGCCAAATTATGGAAGCAACCCAAGTGTCCATCCATTGATGAGTGGATAAAGAAGAGGCAGTATACAAATACAATGGAATATTACTTAGCCATAAAAAAGAAGGGACTCTTACCATTTGCAACAACATGGATGAAGCTAGAGAGTATAATGCTAGGCAAAATAAGTCAGTCAAAGACAAATACCACATGATTTCACTCATATGTGGAATTTAAGAAACAATACAAATGAGCAAGGGGGGAAACAAGCGTGAGAGACAAACAAATAACAGGCTCTTGGCTATAGAGAACAAACTGATGGTTATCAGAGGGGTGGGTGGTTGGGGGGTAGATTAAATAGGTGATGAAGATTAAGGAGTACAGCTCTTGTGATGAGCAGCAGGTGATGTATGGAATTGTTGAATCACTGTATTGTACACCTGAAATTAACATAACACTGTATGTTAACTAACTAGAATTAAAATGAAAACTTAAAAAGCAAGAAATAAAATAAGTAAGCAAAAAAATCAAATCAAATCAAATCAGTGTGTCACTAACACTTTACCGAGTAGCAGGTTTCAAGCTCTGCACTGGGCATAGATGGCACAGAGAGCTTTCAGGTGCCTTAGCACCTGAAGGAGCACATGGAGGAGCAACCTTTAACTATAGTCTAAAAGCGAGCTTTATACACATGTGTCATAACAAGTAATAGCTACAGTTGAACATCTGTCATGTAAGTAACGTGTTGCCAGAGAACCCCAGCTCTACTGCTTAGTAGGCTTAGTTACGTAAACCCTTGTCTTTCATTTTCCCACCTGTAGAAGGGGAATTTTGACACTCACCTCTCAAGGTCTTTGGAGAATAGCCAGCGTAGAGTCTGGCCCACGGGTGATTATCCATAAAGGTCATCAATGAGACAGTCTGTTCATTGTCCTCCCACTTCCACATTGTGAGATCCTTGATAGCAATGACTCTGTCATCATCATTTCTATGCTCCTCATGCATTCCTGCATAACCTCCAACAATTGGTCAGCATTGGTGTCAATAAATGCTTATGGAACAGATCTAAACCAGACTTTAGCCTATTCTCTTAAAAACTGAAGTGTTTAACTTGGAGATTCCTTGAAACTCTGACACCCTGTATTTCTATGGAAGTGGATCATTAAGGTTACATTAATATCAACATGCTTTACTAAGAAAATTAAATTCATTGCATTGTGATCATTGCCATGATGTTTTTTTTTTCTTTTTTGCTTTCATTTTAATTCCAGTTAGTTAACATACTGTGTTATATCAGTTTCAGGTGTACAGTATAGTGATTCAACAGTTCCATACATCACCCAGTGATGATCATAGCAAGTGCACTCCTTAATTTCCATTACCTATTTAATTCACCCCCACCACCCTCCCCACCGGTAACCCTCTGTGGGTTTTTCATAAATGGCCTTTATCGTATTGAGGTATCTTCCCTCTAATCCTACTTTGTTGGGAGACTTTTTTTTTCTACCACGAATGGATGTCGTACCTTGTCAAATGCTTTTTCTGCATTTATTGAAATGATCATATGGTTCTTATCCTTTCTTTTATTAATTGGTGTATCACATTGATTCATTTGAGAACATGGACCCACCTTTGCAACTCAGAAATAAATCCCATTTGAGCATAGTGAATTTATTTAATGTATTGATCAATTTGGTTTACTAGTATTTTGTTGAGGAGTTTTGCATGTTTTTTCATCAGGGATATTGGCCTGTAGTTCTTTTTTACATGGTGTCTTTATCTGCTTTTAGTATCAGGGTAATGCCAGCCTCAGAGCATGAATTTGCAAGTTTTCCTTTCTTTTCTATTTTTTTGGAATACTTTGAGAAGAATTGGTTTTAATTCTTCTTTAAATGTTGAGTAGAATTTGTCTGGGAAGCAAACTGGCCCTGGAATTTTGTTTCTTGAGAGTTTTTTGATTACTGACTCTATTTCTTTGCAGGTTATAAGTATGTTCAAATTTTCTATTTCTTCCTGTTCCGGTTTTGGTAGTTTATATGTTTCTAGAGATTTGTCCATTTCTTCTAGGTTATCCAATTTGTTGGGGCATTGTTTTTCATAATATTCTCTTATAATTGTTTGTATTTCTCTAGTGTTGATTGTTATTTCTCCTCTTTCATTTGTGATTTCATCTATATGAATCCTTTCTCTCTCTCTCTCTTTTCATAAGACTGGATAGAGGTTTATCAATTTTTAATTTTTTTTCAAATTATAAGCTCCTGGTTTCATTGGTCTGTCCTATTGGGGTTTTTTTTGTTTCTTTTTTAAAATTTCTTTATTTATTTTTGAGAGATAGAGAAAGAGCAAGTGGGGGAGGGGAGAGAGAGAGAGAGAGAGAGAGAGAGAGAGAGAGAGAGAGAGAGAAAGAGAGAGAGAGAGAGGGAGAGAGAGAATCCCAAGGAGGCTCCACACTATCAGCACAGAGCCTGATTCAGGGCTCAAGTAACAAACTGTGAGATCGTGACCTGAGCTGAAATCAAGTATCAGACACTTAACTGACTGAGCCACCCGGGTGCCCTAATTTTTAGTTTCTATCTCATTTATTTCTGCTCTAGTCTTTATTATTACCCTCCTTCTGCTGCCTTTAGGCTTCACTTGTTCTATTTCTAGCTTCTTCTAGGTGTAAGCTTAGGTTGTTTAGGTATTTTGTTTTTCATCTTGAGGTAAGCCTATTTTGCTATAAACTTACCTCTTAGAACCATTTTTGCTGGATCCCAAAGGCTTCAGACCATTGCTTTTTAACCGTCATTTTTTTTCCATGTACTTTTTATTTTTTTTCCCATTTTTCCTGGTGATGAAATCATTGTTTAGTATCATGTTATTTAACCTCCATATATTTGTGGTCTTTCAAGGTTGTTTTTTTTTTTTTCTTGTGGTTGACTTCTATTTTCATAGCGCTGTGGTCAGAAAAGATGCATGGTATGATTTCGATCTTTTTGAATTTGTTGAGACTTGTTTTGTGGGCTAATATGAGACCTGATCTGGAGAATATTCCTTGTGTACTTGAAAAGAATTTATCTTCTTTTGTTTTAGGATGGAATGTTCTGAATATATATGTTAACTCCATCTGTTCCAGCGTGTCATTGAAAGCTTTGTTTCCATGCTTATTTTCTGTTTCTATGATCTGTCCATTGATGTAAGTGCGGTGTAAAGTCCCCTACTATTACTATACTATTATCTGTTAGGTCCCTTATGTTTGTTATTAATAGTTCTATGTATCTGGGTGCTTCTATGTTGGGTGAATAAATATTTACAGTTATATCTTCTTGTTGGATTTCCCCTTTATATTATATAGTGTCCTTCTTTGTGTCTTGTTTTGGTCTTTTTTTAAAGACTATTTTGTCCAATATAAGTGATGCTAATCTAGCTTTGTTTTGACATCCATTTGCATGATAGATATTTCTCCATCCCCTCACTTTCATTCTTCAGGTGTCTTTAGGTCTAAAATGAGTCTCTTGTAGTCAGCATATAAATGGATCTCGTTTTTTTATCCATTCTGTCACCCTATGTCTTTTGACTTGGGTATTTAGTCCCTTTACATTCACAGTAAATAGTGATAGATATGTATTTTTGTCATATTATTATTTGTTTTGTGGTTGTTTCTGAAGATTTTCTTTTATCCTTCCTTGTTTTTCTCTTCATGGTTTGCTGGTTTTCTTTAGTGATATATTTGGATTTCTTTCTTTTATTCCTTTCATATTAGTAATTATTGATATATGGTTACCATTAGTTTTGTGTATGATCTCTTCTTCATATAGCTGTCTACATTAAGTTGGTAGTGGTTTAATTTGTACTCATTCTTGCTCTTCTTCTCCCTGTGTTTTAGTTATATTGTCATATATTATGTCCTTTTGTGAGTCCTTTGACTGATTTTTTTTTTACAGTAATACTCATTTCTACTTCTTTTGTGTTTCCTACTCTTGTACTCTCACTATTGGTCTCTATTTTCCACTCGTAGAGTCCCCTTTAATATTTCTTGCAAGGCTGGTTTAGTGGTCATGAACTCCTTATTTTTTTGTTTGGCTTGGAAACGATCTCTCCTACTGTGAATGATAGCCTTGCTGCATAGAGTATTCCCGACTGTAGATTTTTCCCATTCTGCACTTTGAATACATCATGCCACTATCTTCTGGCTTGGAAACTTTCTTCCAAGAAACCCCTGCTAGCGTAATGGGTTTTCCCTTGTGAGTTACTGTCTTCTTTTTACTTGCTGCTTTTAATTTTTTTTCTTTGTGACTGTATTTTGCCAATTTAATTACAATATGTCTCCATGTGGGTCTGCTTTTGTTGATTTGATGTGAGTTGCCTCTGTGCCTCCTGAATCTGGATATCTGTTTCTTTTCTCAGAATATGAATATTTTCATCTATTATATCTTCAAATAAATTTTCTTCCCCCTTTTCTTCTTCTTCTGAGATTCCTATAATACTAATTTTCTTTTTGTTTTAGATTTTTTTTTATTTTAGAGAGAGAGTGTGAGTGGGGGAGAGAGGCAGAGGGAGAGAGCGAATCTAAATCAGGCTCCATGGTCAGCACAGAGCCTAATGTGGGGCTCTATCTCAAGACTCTGGGATCACAACCTGAGCTGAAATCAATAGTTGGATGCTCAACATACTGAGCCACCCAGGTGCCCCTATAATACTAATGCTATTATGTTTGATGGAGTCACATAGTTTCCTAAATCTATTCTTGTTTTGCAGAATTCTTTTTTGTCTCTTTGTTCTGCTTAATTCCTTTATTTTTCTGTCTTTTAGGTCATTAATTCATTCCTCTGCCTCCTCCATCTTGTTGTTCATTCCACCAAGTGTGTTTCTCACTTCATTTTTTTGAGTCCTTTATCTCTGTTATGTTATTACTTACCTCTATTAAGGGTCTCACTCATGTCTTCCACTCTTTTTTCATGTATAGTGAGTGTAATTATGATCATTACTTTAAGTTCTCTATCAGGCATGTTACTTATGTCTGTTTTGCTTAGATCTCTGGCCATTGTCTTGCCCTGTTCTTTCATTTGGAATAATTTTCTCTGTCTTCTCATTTTGTGTAAGTCTCTGTGTTTCTTCTGTTTGTCAGGAAATTCAGCTACATCTCCTGTCCCGAGCATAATGGCCTTATGGAGAGGAGATCCTGTAGTGCCCTGCCATGTAGTGTCTCCTGTTACCCAGGGCCCGGTGCTTCTGGGAGTGTCTCCAGAGTGTGCTGTGTGTGTGTGTTTGGCTGTTTTGTCCTGGCTACTTCATCCTTCAGGCCAGTCATCTGCAGAGACTTTCTTTGTCTATTGTGAGGAGTGTTTGGTGTCTGGCTTTACTGTGGTGTGTTTTAGCCACGTGTGCTCTGGTCTGGTTGTGAAACAAGACCTGTTGCTACTGCTGCTAGAAAGGAGGCTCTGCAAAATCTGTGCATCAGGAGATGCAGTGTGAGCAATTATTTGGACCAGTCTTCTGGGGGAGGGCCCTGCCATGCTGGGACTGAGGCAGTTGTGATTTGGGAGGCTAGATCAACCAGAGCATGGGTGGGCAAGGCTTAGTGTAAGCAAGTTAGGTAGCAAGGGTCAGTACTAAGCTAGTTCCCACAGGTGGCTCTGTCTTCATGCTGAAGGGCAGGAAAGGGAACTGGTGCTGACTGGTTCCTTTGTTTTTGGAGGGGTCTCTCCGTGAACACTGCCTCTCAGAGACACACTCCAAGATGAGCGAATAACCTCTCCTCTGTGTGCCCCATGCCCTCTTCAGATTGCTGTTTCCAAGCTGTATGTCTGGGTTGTTTGCCTGCCTTTACCAAGAGCAGCATAATGCTCTCCAGGATCTACTGCAGCTAAGCCTGCTTGCCTTTAAAACTCCTGGCTTTAAGCCTCGCTGGTTGCCAGAACTCATGAAATTTTGCCCCTCTCACTCTCCAAGCCATTTGCTATGGGGATTTGTTTCCCTGTGATCTACCTTTTGTGCTAGTCTGTCTCTTGCCTTTCTCAATGACTGTGGCTCCCTCCCAACCCCAAGTGGCCAAGATCCATTTCTCTCCCCAAACATGTCTCTGCACATCCTACCTTCTTCGATGTGGCCTCTTTTTTACCTTTAGTTGAGGAGTTTGTCCTGTCAGTTGTCAGGTCAATTTCTGGGGTATTTAGGATAATTTGATAGTTACCTGGTTGTATTCATGGGACAAGGTAAGCCTGGGGTCATACTACTCTGCCACCAACCTCTGTTCTTTCATTTTAAAATGACATTATCACGGTCCTAATTTGGTTCTGCATAACAATATATGATAAGTGAGTAAAGGTAGACCACCTCACTCTCTAAACTTCAGTTGACTCATAGGGATATGTATTAGAGTAAGTAAAGCCAACTACTTTAATAATCAATCTCTGAATCTCAAAGACTTAGTAAAAAAAAAAAACAGTTTATTTTAACTTATATAAAGATCTACGAGGATGTTCCTTGTCAGCGGGCTTCCCTGGACCTCTTCTTCAAGCATCTAAACCAGGCATCTGAGTTCCTTCCATCCTGTGACTCCAATGCACCAGAAATTTGACTTTGCTGACAACTCTATACTTGAGAGATAGGGACAAAAGATAGTTATATTAGATGTTTCACAGCCAGAATGGAAACAGCATGCATCACTTGTGCTCACATTTTATTGGACAGAATGTGGCCATAATTTCTCCACTGGAAACAAAGTGGGCTTGAGAATGGTGTTTGGCTTTCTGGCAAGGAGGCAGAGTAGTCCATGAGCCTTAGCACTCTCAACCTGAAGGAAGTATCTGTGTTTCATCTACATCATTGGCTTGAAGCCTTCTAATATGAGCGTATCAATGACTTCTTAGCACTCTGATACTCCACAGTCTGGAATGTGGCTAAACAGTGGGGCTGCATTGAATACAACACTGAAAGATTTCCCGATACACAGTGATGTCGACAGAATCAAGGACATGACTGTAATTACCAGTGAATGTCAATACAGTTGAGTTCTTTCATACCTGACAGGTGACAGCTGTCCTGTATTCTTCTGTTGTGAGAGGGATAGAAAGCTGATTCTCACAGTTGCCAACAGACTATTCAATTCACATACTAATATAAGGAAAAACTTCCTTTTTTCCCAATGTTTTTTAAGATTTGTTTTTCAAGTTTATTTATTTATTTTGAGAGAGACAGAGACAGCATGAGTAGGGGAGGGGCAGAGAGAGAGGGAGAGGGATATATATAGAGGGAGAGAATCTTAAGCAGGCTCTGCACCATCAGCGCACAGCCCAATGTGGGGTTTGAACTCACGAAACCGTGAGATCATGACCTGAGCTGAAACGGAGAGTCGGACACTGAACCGACTGAGCCACCCAGGCGCCCCCAATGTTTTTATTAAATACCAGTTAGTTAGCATACAGCATAATATTAGTTTCGGGTGTACAATATAGTGATTCAACACGTCCATAAAACACCTGGTGCTTATAACAAGTGCACTTCTTAATCCTCATCACCTATTTAACCCATCCCTCCATGCAACTCCCTCCTTGTAACCATCAGTTTGTTCTCTACAGTTAAGAGTCACTTTCATAAACTGCCCCTAACTCTCTCTTATTTTTTTATTCTTTGCTTGTTTTTTTTTTGTTTCTTAAATTCCACATATGAGTGAAATCGTATGGTATTTATCTTCCTCTGATTGACTTACTTTGCTTAGCATGATATCTAGCTCCATCTATGTCATTGCAAATGGCAATTCTTTTATGGCTGAGTACTATTTCATTGTATATACATATCACCTCTTCTATATTCAGTAATTGGTTGATGGATACTTGGGTTGTTTCCATAATTTGGCTATTGTAGATAATGCTGCTGTAAACATTAGGGTGGGTGTATCCCTTTGAATTACTATTTTTGTATTCTTTGGGTAAATGCCTAGTAGTGCAACTGCTGGATTGTAGAGTAGTCCTATTGTAACTTTTTTTTTTATTCCGTACCGTTTTCCAGAGGGGCTACACCAATTTGCACCGCACCAACAGTGTAAGAGTGTACCCCTTTCTCCACAACCTCACCGACACCTGTTTTTTTCTTGTGTTGTTGATTTCAGCCATTCCAACAGGCATGAGGCGATTTTGATTTGTAGCTTTTATTTGTATTTCCCTGATGATCAGTGATGTTGAGCCTCTTTTTGTGTCTGTTGGCCATCCATATGTCTTCTTTAGAAAAATGTCTATTCATGTCTTCTGCCCATTTTTAATTGAATTATTTGTTTTTGGGTGTTGAGTTTTAGAAGTTATTTATATATTTTGGATACTAACTCTTTACCAGATGTGTCATTGGCTAATATCTTCTCCCTTTCCGTAGGTTGCCTTTTAGTTTTGTTGATTGTCTCCTTTGCTGTGCATCAGGTTTTTATTTTGATGTAGTACAAATAGTTTATTTTTACTTTTGTTTCCCTAAACTCAGGAGACATATCTAGAAAGAATTTGTAATAGCTGATGTCAAAGAGGTTATTGCCTGTTTTCTTCTCCAGGATTTTCATGGTTTCATGTCTCACATTTGGGTCTTTCAAACGTTTTGAATTTATTTTTGTATATGGTTTAATAAAATGGTGCCATTTCTTTCTTTCCATGTTGCTGTCTAGTTTTTCCAACACCATTTGTTGAAGAGACTGTCTTTTTCCCATTGGATATTCCTTTCTGCTTTGCTGGAGATTAATGGACCATATAGTTGTGGGTTCATTTCTGGACTTTTTATTATGTCCTGTTGATCTGTGTGACTATTTTTGTACCAGTACCATACTGTTTTCATTACTCTTGCTTTGTAATATAACTTCAACTCCAGAATTGTGATGCTTCAGGCTTTGCTTTTCTTGTCCAAGGTTGATTTGGCTATCTGGGGTCTTTGTGTTTCCATACAAATTTTAGGATTGTTTGTTGAAGTTCTGTGAAGAATGCTGGTGGTATTTTGATAAGGATTGCATTTAATGGGTAGATAGTTTTTGGTAGTATCGACATTTTAACAATATTTGCTCTTCCAATCCATGAGCATGGAATGTTTTTCCATTTGTTTGTGTCTTCTTCAATTTCTTTCATAAGCTTTCTATAGTTTTCAGTGTAAAGATCTTGTACCTCTTTGGTTAGGTATATTTACAGGTATCTTCTGGTTTTTGGTGTAATTTTAAATGGGATTGATTCCTTAATTTCTCTTTCTGCTGCTTCATTATAGATGTATAGAAATGCAACAGATTTCTGTACATTGATTTTGCATTGTGTGACTTTACTGAATTCATGTATTAAGGGAATTTTTTGGTGCTGTCTTTCAGGTTTTCTATAGAGTATTATGCCATCTGCAAATAGTGAAAATTTTACTTATTCATCTCTGATTTGTGTGCCTTTTATTCTTTTGTGTTGTCTGATCGCTGTGGCTAGGACTTCCAAATACTGTTAAATAACAGTGGTGAGAGTAGACATCCCTGTCTGGTTCCTGACCTTAGGGGTAAAGCTCAATTTTTCCACATTTAGTATGATATTAGCTGTGAGTTTTTCATATTTTGCCTTTATTATATTTAGTATGTTCTGTCAAAACCTACTTTGTTGAAGGTTTTTTATCAGGAATGATGTACTTTGTCAAATGTTTTAACTGCATCTATTGAAATTATCATATGCTTCTTACCCTTTATTTTATTAATATAGTGCATCACATTGATTGGTTTTTCAAATACTGAACCACCCCTGCAACCGAGGAATAAATCCCACTTGGTGGTGGTGAATGATGCTTTGAGTGTATCATTGGGTTCGGTTTGCTAGCAGTTTATTTAGAATTTTTGCATCCATGTTGATTTATCAGGGATATTGGCCTATCATTATCTTTTTTAGTGCAGTCTTTATCTAGTTTTGGTATCAGGAAAATGCTGGTATCATAGAATAAGTTTGAAAGTTTTCCTTCCTTTCATATCTTTTGGAATAATTTGAGAAGAATAGGTACCAACTCTTCTTTATATGTTTGGTAGAATCAACCTGTGAAGCTGTCTGGCCCAGGACTTTTGTTTTGTGGGAGTTTGTTTGTTACTAATTAAACTTCTTTGCTGGTTATTGATCTATTCAAGTTTTCTATTTTTTCCTGTTCTATTCCAGTTTTGGTAGTTTGTATGTTTCTAGCACTTTGTCCATTTTTCCAGGTTGTCCAATTTTTGGCATACAGTTTTCCATTTTATTATTTTATAATTGTTTTTATTCCTCTAGTGTTGGATGTTATTGCTCCTGTATCATTTGTGATTTTATTTATTTGGGTCCTTTCTCATTTTGTTTTCATGATTCTGGCTAGAAGTTTCTCAATTTTATTAATTTTTTCAAAGAACCAGTGCCTGTTTTCATTCACCGTTCTGTTTTTGTTGTTGTTGTTGTTTGTTTGTTTCTATATCATTTGTGTCTGCTCTACTCTTTATTGTTTCCCTTCTGCTGGCTTTAGGCTTCATTTGTTGTCCTTTTTGTATCTCCTTTAGTTGTAAGGTTAGGTTGTTTATTTGAGGTTTTTCTTGCACCTTGTTTTAGGTTTGTATTGCTATATACTTCCCTTTTAGGAGTTCATTTGCTGCATCACAAGGGTTTTGGACAATTGTGTGTTCATTTTCATTTGTTTCCATGTGTTTCAATATTTCTTCTTTGATTTTCTGGTTGACCCATCGTTTAGTAGCATGTTGTTTAGCCATGTAGTTGTGGTCTTTCCAAACTTCTTGTGGTTGAATTCTAGTTTCATAGTGTTGTCATCAGAAAAGATGCAGTGTATGACTCAATCTTTTTATACTTCTTCAGGCCAGATTTGTGAGCTGATATGTGATCTATTCCAGAGAGGCCCCATGGAAAGAATGTCCAGTTGAAAAGAAGGTCCATTTTGCTGTTTTAGGATGGAATGTTCTGAATAGGTCTGATAAGACCATCTGAACAAGTGTGTCATTTAAAACCATTGTTTCCTTGTTTATTTTCTGTATAGATGATATGTTCATTGATGTCAGTGGGGTGTTAAAGCCCCCTGCTATTGTTTTGTTACTATTAATTAGTACCTTCATGTTTGTTGTTAATTGTTTTATGCTTGGGTGTCCTATGTTGGGAGTATAAATATTTAGAATATTCTTATTGGATTTTCTCCTTTCTTATGATAATATGCCCTTCTTTATCTCTTATTACAGCCTTTCCCTTCATGCCTAGTTAATCCAACATAAATATTGATACTTAAGTTTTCTGTTGACCTCCATTTGCACGATCAATGTTTCTCCATCCTCTCATTTTCAATCTACAGGTGGCTTTCTCTTATATCAAATTATTGTCAAATTGGTTTCGATACAGCACCAAGTGCTCACCCCAACAGGTGCCCTCCTCAATGCCCATCACCCACTTTCCCCTCCCTACCAAACCCATCAACCTTCAGTTGATTGTCAGGTTTTTTTTTAATATTTATATCTTTATTATTATTTTTTTCTCATTGCTTTTTTAATATGAAATTTATTGTCAAATTGGTTTCCATACAACACCCAGTGCTCATCCCAAAAGGTGCCCTCCTCAATGCCCATCATCCAGTTTCCCCTCCCCCCCATCAGCTCTCAGTTTGTTCTCAGTTTTTAGGAATCTCTTATGGTTTGCCCCCTTCCCTCTCTGTAACTTTTTTCCCCTTCCCCTTCCCCTCCCCCATGGTCTTCTATTAAGTTTCTCAGGATCCACACATGAATGAAAACATATGGTATCTGTCTTTCTCTGTATGACTTATTTCACTTAGCATAACACTCTCCAGATCCATCCACGTTGCTACAAATGGCCAGATTTCATTCATTCTCAATTCCAAGTAGTATTCCATTGTATATATAAACCACATCTTCATTATCCATTCATCACTTGATGGACATTTAGGCTCTTTCCATAATTTGGCTATTGTTGAAAGTGCTGCTATAAACATTGGGGTTCAAGTGCCCCTCGCATCAGCATGCCTGCATCCCTTGGGGAAATTCCTAGCAGTGTTGTTGCTGGGTCATAGGGTAGATCTATTTTTAATTTTTTGAGGAACCTCCACACTGTTTTCCAGAGCGGCTGCACCAGTTTGCATTCCCACCAACAGTGCATGAGGGTTCCCATTTCTCCACATCCTCTCCTGCATCTAGAGTCTCCTGATTTGTTCATTTTAGCCACTCTAGCGTGAGGTGGTATCTCAGTGTGGTTTTAATTTGTATTTCCCTGATAAGGAGCGACATTGAGCATCATTCCATGTACCTGTTGGCCATCTGGATGTCTACTTCAGTCAAGTGTCTCTGTCTTCTGCCCATTTCTTCACTGGATTATTTGTTTTTCGGGTGTGGATATTGGTGTGCTCTCCATAGATTTTGGATACTAGCCCTTGATCCGATATGTCACTTGCAAATATCTTTTCCCATTCCTTCATTTGCCTTTTAGTTTTTTTTTTCAGAACCCACTTTAAGTATTTTATTGACAAAATGTAGACTCCTATCATGCATTTCTTCTTTAACTTTGCTATATGTTAAGATAGTGCACACAGAGTTAGATTAGGGTTGTTTTCTTTTTTTCAGGTAAAAGTAATTTACCTTTATTTTTTATTTTTTTAAATTACATCCAAATTAGTTAGTATATAGTGAAGTAATATTTTCAGGAGTAGGTTACTTAATCTCCCTTATTCATTTAGCCCATCCCCCTCCCACTACCCCTCCAGCCACCCTCAGTTTGTTTTCCATATTTATGAGTCTCTTTTGATTTGTCCCCTCCCTTTTTTTATATTATTTTTGTTTCCCTTCCCTTATGTTTGTGTGTTTTGTCTCTTAAAGTCCTCATATGAGTGAAGTCATAAGATTTTTACTTTCTCTGACTAATTTCACTTAGCATAATACCCTCCATTTCCATCCACGTAGTTGCAAATGGCAAGATTTAATTATTTTTGATTGTGAGTAATACTCTATTGTATATATATACTACATCTTCTTTATCCATTCATCCATCGATGGACATTTGGGCTCTCCATACTTTGGCTATTGTTGAGAGTGCTACTATAGATGTGGGGGTGCATGTGTCCCTTCAAAACAGCACACATGTATCCCTTGGATAAATGCTTAGTAGTGCAATTGCTGGGTCGTAGGGGAGTTCTATTTGTAATTTTTTGAGAAAACTTTATACTGTTTTTCAGAGTGGCTGCACCAGCTTGCATTCCCACCAACAATGGAAAAGAGATCCTTTTCTCTGCATCCTCACCAACATCTGTTGTTGCCTGAATTGTTAATGTTAGCCATTCTGTCAGATATGAGGTGGTATCTCATTGTGGTTTTGATTTGTATATCCCTGATGATGAGCAAAGTTGAGCAGTTTTTCATGTGTTCTATGGTCATCTGGATTTCTTCTTTGGAAAAGTGTCTATTCATGTCTTTTGCCCATTTCTTCACTGGATTATTTGTTTTTGGGGCGTTGGCTTTGGCAAGTTCTTTATAGATTTTGGATACTAACCCTTTATCTGATATGTAACTTGCAAATATCTTCTCCCATTCTCTCCCGGTTGCCTTTTAGTTTTTCTGAGTGTTTCCTTCGCTGTGCAGAAGCTTTTCACTTTGATGAGGTCCCAGTAGTTCATTTTTGCTTTTGTTTCCCTTGCCTCCGGAGACGTGTTGAGTAAGAAGCTGCTGTGGCTAAGATCAAAGAGGTTTTTGCCTGCTTTTTCCTTGAGGATTTTGATGGCTTGCTGTCTTAAATTTAGGTCTTTCATCCATTTTGAGTTTATTTTGTGTATGGTGTAAGAAAGTGGTCCAGGTTCATTCTTCTGCATGTCAGTATCCAGTTTTCCCAGCACCACTGGCAATGAGACTGTCTTTTTTCCACTTAATATTCTTTCCTGCCTTGGCCATACGTTTCTGGGTCTATTTCTGGGTTCTCTATTCTGTCCCATTGACCTGAGTGTCTGTTTTTGTGCCAGTAAAATACTCTCTTGATGATTACAACTTTGTAGTATAGCTTGCATTCCGGGATTGTGATGCCTCCTGCTTTGTTTTTTTCAAGATTGGGTATTCAGGGTCTTTTCTGGTTCCATACAAATTTTGGGATTATTTGTTCTAGCGCTGTGAAGAAATCTCGTGTTATTTTGATAGGGATTGCATTGTATATGTAGACTGCTTTGGGTAGCATCAACATTTTAACAATATTTATCATCCATTCCAGGAGCATGGAATGTTTTTTTCCTTTTTTTGTGTGTCTTTTTCAATTTCTTTCGTAAGCTTTCTATAGTTTTCAGTGTATAGAATTTTCACCTCTTTGGTCAGATTTATTCCTAGGTATTTTATGATTTTTGGTTCAACTGCAAATCAGATCGATTCCTTGATTTCTCTTTCTGTTGCTTTATTGTTGGTGTATAGGAATGCAAGCGATTACTATGCATTGATTTTATATCCTGCAACTTTGCTGAATTCATGAATCAGTTCTAGCAGTTTTTCGGTGGAATCTTTTGGGTTTTCCATATAGAGTATCATGTCATCTGCGAAGAGTGAAAATTTGACCTCCTCCCCTTTTATTTCTTTGTGTTGTCTGATTGCTGAGGCTGACTTCCAATACTATGTTGAATAACAGTGGCGAGAGTGGACATCCCTGTATTCTTCCTGACCTTAGGGGGAAAGCTGTCAGTTTTTCCCCATTGAGGATGATATTAGCATTGGGTCATTTATATATGGCTTTTATGATCTTGAGGTATGATCCTTCTATCCCTACTTTCTTGAGGGTTTTTATCAAGAAAGGATGCTGTATTTTGTCGAATGTTTTCTCTGCATCTATTGAGAGGATCATATGGTTCTATCCTTTCTTTTATTGATGTGATGAATCACATTAATTGTTTTGCAGATATTGAACCAGCCCTGCATCCCAGGTATAAATCCCACTTGGTCATGGTGGATATGTTTTTTTAATATATTGTTGGATCCGGTTGGCTAATATATTGTTGAGAATTTTTGCATCCATGTTCATCAGGGAAATTGGTCTATAGTTCTCCTTTTTGTGGGGTCTCTGGTTTTGGAATCAGGGTAATGCTGGCTTCATAGAAAGAGTTTGGAAGTTTTCCTTACATCTCTATTTTTTTGGAACAGCTTCAAGAGAATAGGTGTTAACTCTTCCTTAAATGTTTGGTAGAATTCTCCTGGAAAGCCATCTAGTCCTGGACTCTTTTTTTTTTTTTTTTTTGGCAGATTTTTAACTACTAATTCAATTTCCTTACTGGTTATGGGTCTGTTCAAATTTTCTATTTCTTCCTTTTTCAGTGTTGGTAGTGTATATTTTTCTAGGAATTTGTTCATTTTTTCCAGATTGCCCATTTTATTGGCATATAATTGCTGATAATAGTCTCTTATTATTGATTTTATTTCAGCTGTGTTGGTTGTGATCTCTCCCCTTTCATTCTTGATTTTATTCATTTGGGTCCTTTCCTTTTTCTTTTTGATCAAACTTTCTAGTGGTTTATCAATATTGTTAATTCTTTCAAAGAACCAGCTTCTGGTTTCATTAATTTGTTCTACTGGTTTTTTGGTTTCAATAGCATTAATTTCTGCTCTAATCTGTATTATTTCCTCTCTTCTGCTGTTTTTGGGTTTTATTTGCTGTTCTTTTTCCAGCTCCTTAAGGCATAAAGTTAAGTTGTGTATCTGAGATCTTTCTTCCATCTTTAGTTAGGCCTGGATTGCTATATACTTTCCTGTTATGACCGTCCTTGCTGCGTCCCAGAGGTTTTAGGTTGTGGTGTTTTCATTTTTATTGACTTCCATATACTTCTTAATTTCCTCTTTAACTGCTTGGTTAGTCCATTCATTCTTTAATAAGGTGTTCTTCATTCCCCAAGTAGTTGTTACCTTTCCATTTTTTTCTTGTGGTTGCTTTCATGTTTCATAGTGTTGTGTTCTGAAAATATGTGTGGTATGATCTCGATGTTTTTGTACTTGCTTAGGGCTGATTTGTGTCCCAGTATATGGTTTATTCTGGAGAATGTTCCATGTGCACTGGAGAAGAATGTATATTCTATTGCTTTAGGATGAAATGTTCTGAATATATCTATAATGTCCATCTGGTCCAGTGTGTCATTCAAAGCCATTGTTTCCTTGTTGATGCTTTGATTAGATGATCTGTCCATTGCTTTGAGTAGGGTTTTGAAGTCTCCTAGTATTATGGTATGACTATCAATGAGTTTCTTTATGTTTGTGATTGATTTATATATTTGGGTGCTGCCACATTTAGCGCATAAATGTTTACAATTGCTAGGTCTTCTTGGTCTATAGACCCCTTGATTATGATATAATGCCCTTCTGCATCTCTTTATACTGTCTTTATTTTAGAGTTTAGATTGTCTGATATTAGTATGGCTACTCCGGCTTTCTTTTGTTGACCATTAGCATGATAAATGGTTCTCCATCCCCTTATTTTCAATCTGAAGGTGTCTTTAGGTCTAAAGTGGGTCTCTTGTAAACAACATATAGATAGGTCTTGTTTTCTTATCCATTCTGTTACCCTATGTCTTTTGATTGGAGCGTTGAGTCCATTGACATTTAGAGTGAGTACTCAAAGATATGAATTTATTGTCATTATGATGCTTGTAGAGTTGGAGTTTCTGGTGGCATTCTCTGGTCCTTTCTAACCATTGTAGCTTTTGATATATATATATATATATATATATATATATATATATATATTTGTTTTTTCATCTTTTCTCCCCTCAGAAAGTTAAAATTTTCTCCCCTCAGAAAATTAAAATTTCTTGCAAGGCTGGTTTATTGATCACAAACTCCTTTAATTTTTGTTTGTCTTGGAAACTTTTTATCTCTCCTTCTATTTTGAATGACAGCCTTGATGGGGGACTTGATGGGGGACTGGATGGGGGAAAGAAAAAAAAAGAAATCATTTGATAATTTGAAAAGATGAATACACTAAACTAGACTAAAATACATAAAAGTAGAGAATGTAGTAGAAAAAATTATAGAAAGATACTTTTAATAAAAATTAAAAAGAAATATGATTTTTTTCATTTTCTGTATTTAATAAAAAAGAAAAGAAATGAAAAAGGGAAAAGATTTAAGAAAGAAAAGACAAAAAAAAATCGTTTGAAAATTTGGAAAAGGGAATAAACTGTAGTAGTACTGAAATAAAATGATGGGAGTAAGATAGAACTTGAAAAATATTACATAAAAGCAAAAAACATACTGATAAAAATTAAATAAAAATATTTTTAAAATAAATTGAAAGTAAAAATGCAGTTTTTTCTCTTTCTGCATTCAAGAAAAAGAAAAGAAATGAAAAAGGGAAAAAAGAAAATGAAAGAAAAAAAGGAAATTGCTTGAAAAATTTTAAAAGGTGAGTACAGTGAAGTAGACTAAAATAAAATGATGGAAGTAGAGTAGAATTTGAAAAAAATTACACACAAGTAAAAAATATAGTAATAAAAATTAAAGACAGATATTTTTAATAAAAATTGAAAATAAAAATGAGTTTTTTCTCTTTCTGTATTCAAGAAAAAGAAAACAATTGTAAAAGAGAAAAAGGAAAAAGAGAGAGAGAAAAAATTGAATAGATGAACCTAACAGATTAAAGTAGGTCTCAAATTGCTTCGTTTTCCCCTAGAGGTCAGTCAACGTAGCTCTTTATAGTCCATAAATTAAGCAGGCGGTGAGGTTTGTGTTCTTGAAGAGCGAAGTTGGCCCAGTGGGCAGGACTCGGTGTAACAGGTCTGCTCTTTGCTAGATAGCGCTGCTAGCCTACTGGGGTGGATTGTTGCGGTGCTCTTAGGAGTGTATGGCATGCGCGGGGACGGTGAAAAATGGCGCCACCCAGCCACCCAGTCTGTTCTCCCGGATCAGCAATCGTGCACCTGTCCTCCGTCTTCAGCTCTCATCCACTCCCGGATTTTCCACTCTCGGTGACCAGGCCCCAGGCAGTACCTCTTTCCCAAGTTTTGTCTCAGATGCAGCTGTTTTCCCCAGCCCCTTCTGAAGGACTGAGGCTTTGACCTGCTTCATCCCTCTCCTGGACTGTCTGACTGAGCAATGGCCGAATGAGCAATGGCGGAATGTTGCTGCACCCAGGAACACCCGCTGGACCCTGCTGTTGCTGGTACCCCAAGACTGCAGCCAGGTGCCAGCCCGCCCCAAAAAGAGATCGTGAGAGAGTGTAGCCTTAGTGTTTCAGGGACTATGGAAAATTACAACACACATCTGGCACCAGCCTTCACCCTCAACAACCTTGCTCTAGCACCAGTGAATGTGGCTGCCTGCCGGGGTCTGCTGGGACCAAGTGGCTTCAACAGTCTCTACCAAATGTCCTTCCAGCAGTGGAACTGCTTTGCCGTGTGTGGCCTGAGAACCTCCCAGACCCCACTCTATTCCTGGGGATTCGCCTTTCCAACCAGACACTGCCAGGTATTGAGTTGCGGAGTTGGAGCATTTGCACTCCCCTTGTTTACAGTCTTAATGGAATTTAAACCCTCTCCTTTCTCCTTTCTCCCTTTTTAGTTTAGTCCTTGTGTCTGTTTCCAATTTTCCACTTTCTCTCCAGCTGCTTTTGGGGAGGGGTGCTTTTCCCATATGATCCCCCCCCCAGTCTCTGTCCTCTCTCCACCTGCAAAAGGGGTTCCTTACCTTTTGGGGCTTCTTGCTCCCCAAGTTCAGTTCTTCATATCATGTACCGGCTGAGTTCTGTGGTTCAGATTGTGCAGATTGTTGTGTTAATCTTCCAATCAGTTTTCTCGGTGTGTAGGATGGTTTAGTGTTGGTCTGGCTGTATTTCATGGACGCGAGACACACAAAAAGCTTCCATGCTGTTCTGCCATCTTTGCTCCTCCCCTAGGTCCTCCGGCCTAGGGCCTTTTAGTTTGGTTGATTGTTTCCTTTGCAGGGCAGAAGCTTTTTATCTTCATGAGGTCCCAACAGTTCATTTTTGCTTTTAATTCCTTTGCCTTTGGAGATGTGTCGAGTAGGAAATTGTTGCAGCTGAGGTCAGAGAGGTCATAGACAAATACCATATAATTTCACTCATATGTAGAAATTAAGAAACTAAACAAGTGAGCAAATTAGAAAAAAAGAGAGAGAGGAGCAAACCAAGAAAGTCTTGGTAAGACAGTCTCTTAACTATGGAGAGCAAGCTGATAGTTACCTGAGGGAATTCAAGTGGAGAAATGGGTAAAATAGGTAAGGAGTGCACTTCTGGTGATGAGCGCTGTGTGTTGTATGGAAGTGTATCACTATATTGTACACCTGAAACTAATATTACACTGTGTGTTAACTAACTGGAATTTAAAAATTTATTAATGTTCATTTATTTTTGAAGGAGAGAGAGAGCATGAGAAAGGGAGGGACAGAGAGAGAGGGAGACACAGAATCTGATGCAGGCTGCAGGCTCTGAGCTGTCAGCACAGAGCCCTATGTGGGGCTCAAACTCATGAACCAAGAGATCATGACCTGAGCATCTCTGGGGAAGAATATTCCAGATAGAGTTAATAACCTATATAAAGGCCCAGGTGTGGACATGAACCTGGAACATTGGAGGAATAGCCAAGAGGCCACTGTGGCTGGAGTAGAGGAAATGAGGAAGAGAAGAGAAGGAGATGAGATGAAAAAAATAAACATTGTGGATGGAACATGTAAGCTGTTTTAAGAACTTTATTTTTAAGCTGAGTAAAATGAAGATCTATTGCTGGGATAAAAGCAGAAAAGCAGTTAAAATGCACTCAGTATTTACTAGTTATTGTGTTAGGAGTAGAAACCATGGGAGAAAGAGGTAATGGTGGCTTGGATGGCAGTATTGCAGTAGTAGATGAAAGAGAAGTTTGGAATCTGGAGTTATGCCTGTGTGGGGGTGGGTGGAGGGTGGGTGGGGGTTACTGATATTAGAGATATATTTTCCTCACATAACATTTGTAATAGTCTGTGAAAAATATGAAAAAAAATTATAGAAGGTCTCAAACACAAATGTAGAATATTACATACTAGAGAGAATAAAATAACACATTGAATATTCATTATGGACATTGAAGAGTTAGCACCATATGGCCAATTTCAATGCATCTACTCCACCCTACCATTGGTAAATGTTGAATCATTATGGTTTATTTACATAATTTTGTGTTCTCTTTAATATGTTTCAAAATTTCTATAATAAAAATAATGGAAATCTTTCCATGCCAATTAAAATATACTTGCATTTTTGTATTATATATTTTTGCACTGTACAACCACTTATATCCTTTGAATTTTTTACCTATTGAAAAGATTACCTAGTTTTTTTTTAATGTAGGTACATAAGTATATTCAAAGTAAAAGTTAGGATACAGTCTCACATATATGTACTTTAATGAATTAATACTTTAATGAATCTATTATAGTGAGAAGCTCACTTCTGCTGTATCCTTTCACATTCTCTTCCAGAGGGCATTCCCCTTCCCTGTGATGCAAGCTTTACTACCTCCAGAACCTCTGTCTTTAGGAAACACCATTCTCAGCCGATTATCACCCTTGAGGGGAGAGAGGCCATAGGAGGTCCACTGCCAGGGATCTCAACCTTTTCTCTCTAAAGAGTAGAGATTTACTTTGTTGTGCTGCAAATAACCAACCAGCCCTTCTCACAGAGAAGTCCACATCCCTTCAGATTGGCTGTCCACCCTCCTCCTCCAGCTAACCCCCAAGTGTCAGTATTTCCAAATCATTCAGGACCACCTCACCAAAGGCTTCTGGGAGGTACAGCTCCTGCAGCCTACCTGAAGGACTACTCCATAATATTAACTCCTTTCCCAGGGCAGGGTCAGTATGGTCATTCTTCATATTGTGGTTGTGGGTGGAGAATGATAAAAAGACACTGACATCCCTGCCAAGTGTTTGATGGAGAGAGGGAGGGACGAAGAAAGAGGGAGACAGAAACAGAGAGAAACAACAATAGGAAGATAGAATGTCTAAACACTACAGAGATTATGAATTACTTTTTCTATAATATCAGTATTTATGTATACATATCCAAATATGTTGCTTGTGATAGTGTCCTACAAAGAGAATAGTTCTGCTACTACATGTGAAACATTCTCAGTTTTGAAATTATATATTGAAATTACTATTTCTAAAATGAGTATTTATGAGTATAAAGTGAGTGTCAAGTCTGGAAACATGTAATGTGTATATATAATTATGTTCTGTGTTTTCCTTCTTGTTACATGTAGAGTTATAAGGTATGTGAATAAAAAAGTTCTCAAGTTCCAGTATAATTTTTAGACATCTAGTGGGCACTTTGTTTAAATATTTGCCAGAATGGAGAAGATCCTGGGCAATGGAAATAACTTATTTGTAATTTATTGAATTGTACAGTTAGTCCATAATTTATTTTGGTGTTTCAGATACAGTTTCCCTTTGAGGGGTTTAGAGAGAATTATTTTCTAAAAAAAACAATTTCATTTATACTATTTTGCTGTAGACCAATAAAGAGAAAGAAACAAATATATTAAATATTAATGTTGATCATAATTGTCTGCTTTAAAATTAATGGTACAGTAAGCAATATATAAGAGGCAGAGATACAGAAAAAAATTCTTTTTAAATATTTTGTCCATGAGTCTGTAATTCTTAGTCAAATGGTCAAAATACCCCACAAAGAAAATGTACAGACTTCCTAGAAATTGGAATACTTGGAGCCCACTTATACAGGTCAATTTGAGATTCATATTTTCAGGTACACTTTTTAATAAAAGAAAACAAAAATATATTTTTTTATTTTATGGAAAAATTGAGTATTTCCACATATTAACATGCATTTTTTTCCCCAGAAGATCCTAAGAGCAGTATTTCTAAAGGGGACAAATCAAAGTGGAAATGCTCTCAGGATGCAAATGTCACATAATACAATTTTTAAATGGGTTTTGAGATGAGGAGTGGCTCTATCAATGTTGTTTACATATTACTTAACATTAAGGTTATATGTGAAAATGGCAACATATGTTAATACTTTTGTCTTCTAGGGCCCTTTGGCATTAGATAAACTACAGATTCATTTATTAACTCATTTAATCCTTGAAACACTTATAAGGCAGATATTTGAAATACTGGTTGTATAGATAAGAAAACTAAGGAAAAGGTAAGCTATATATGATATGAATTGAAGACAAGTATACAGCAAAGTTACAAAGCTGTTGTAATAAAAAGTCAAGTTATGACTCAGCAAAAGGCATGTGATACCTTGCCAAGAGTATTGGCAATGATTTGACAATTTGAGGCCTCTAAAAATGAATCAATTCTATTTATTGGATTTCAGGAGGGTCCCCACCATTTCATAAATAATAAAGGTAGTTTAGTATACCTGAGCTGTTTGCACAATAATGTATGTACAAACTATGCGATTTATGCTGAATACCTACTTTCCTTCTGGGTATCTGGAATCTTGGTACATGCTAGGCAGAGGGTGCCTAATGACCAGCCTCCAATGAAAAAAATTCAACACTGAGTCTCTAATTGGCCTCCCTGGTAGACAATACTTTATACATGTCACAATTCATTGCTAATAGAATAAATTGTGTGACTACACTGGGAAGAGTCTCTGGGAAGCTCATGCTGGTTTCCTCCATAGTTCACTGCATGTACATTTTCCCTCTCTTGGTTTTGATTTGTATCCTTTGTAATAAATCTTATCTGTGAGTACAACTATATCCTGATACCTATAAGCCTTTCCAGTGAATTATCCAAACTAAGGGTGTTGGGGACCCTTAACATAATATGTGACTCAGTGTTGGACAGTGTACTGGCGGGGATGTCTACTGTAGTAATGGGGGTGAGAAAGGTGCCCTTCCCCTTAAGAAAAAGAGCTAGAAAGAAAATATGGCCTTTTTCTGACAATGGACATTGTCCTCCCAGGATGTGAGGACTGGAATGGTGCAGACACCTGGGGACCAACAAACTGCATCCTCAGTTTGTTCTCTGTATTTAAGAGTCTCTTATGGTTTGCTTCCCTCTCTGTTTTATCTTATTTTACCTTCCCTTCCCCTATGTTCATCTGTTTTGTTTCTTAAATTCCACATATGAGTGAAATCATATGATACTTGTCTTTCTCTAATTTTGCTTAGCATAATACACTCTAGCTCCATCCTCATCATTGCGAATGGCAAGACTTCATTCTTTTTGATTGCCAAGTAATATCCCATTGTGTATATATGCCCCATTTTCTTTATCCTTAATCAGTCAATGTACATTTGAGCTCTTTCCATAATTTGGCTATTGTTGAGAATGCTATTATAAACATTGGGCTGCATGTGCCACTTTGAAGCAGGTTTTTTTTTTTTTATTCGTTGGTTAAATACCTACTAGTGCAATTGCTGGGTCCTAGGGTAGTTCTATTTTGAATTTTTTGAGGAACCTCCACACTGTTCTCTAGAGTAGCTGCACCAGTTTGCATTCCCACCAACAATGCCAAAGTGTTCCCTTTTCTCTGCAGCCTTGCCAACATCTGTTGGTCCCTGAGTTGTTAATTTTAGCCATTCTGACAAGCATGAGGTGGTATCTCGTTGTGGTTTTGATTTGTATTTCTCTGATGATAAGTGATGTTTAGCATCTTTTCATGTGTCTATTAGACATCTAGATGTCTTCCTTTGAAAAGTGTCTATTCGTGACTTCTGCCTATTTCTTCACTGGATTATTTGTGGTTTTTCTGGTGTGGAGTTTGATAAGTTCTTTACAGATACTGACAGTTTATCAGATACATCATTTGCAAATATATTCTCCCATTTTTTTGGTTATCTTTTAGTTTTGTTGATTGTTTCCTTTGCTGCGCAGATGCTTTTTATCTTGATGAGGATCCAATAGTTCATTTTTGCTCTTATTTCCCTTGCCTCCAGAGACATATCTAATAAGAAATTGCTGTGGCCAAGTTCAAAGAGGTCACTGCCTGTTTTCTTTTATTTTTAAAAATTATTTATTTATTTTTTTAAAAAATTAACTTACATCCAAGCCAGTTAGCATATAGTGCAACAATGATTTCAAGAGTAGATTCCTTAATGCCCTTTACTTATTTAGCCTATCCCCCTTCCACTACCCCTCCAGTAACCCACTGTTTGTTCTCCATATTTAAGAGCCTCCTATGTTTTGTCCCCCTCCTTGTTTTTATATTTTTGCTTCCCTTCCCTTATGTTATTCTGTTTTGTCTCTTAAAGTCCTCATATGAGCGAAGTCATATGATATTTGTCTTTCTCTGACTAATTCTGCTTAGCATAATACCCTCTAGTTCCATCCATGTAGTTGCAAATGGAAAGATTTCATTCTTTTTGATTGCCAAGTAATACTCCATTGTGTGTGTATATGTGTGTGTGTGTGTATATATATATATATACATATACATATATATACATATACATATATGTGTATATATATATATATATATATACATATATATATACACTATCTCACATCTTCTTTATGCATTCATCCATTGATGGATATTTGGGCTCTTTCCATACTTTGGCTATTGTTGATAGTGTTGCTATAAACATTGGGGTGCATGTGCCCCTTTGAAACAGCATATCTGTATTCCTTAGATAAATGCATAGTAGTGAAACTGCTTGGTTGTAGGGTAGTTCTATTTTTAATTTTTTGAGGAACCTCCATACTGTTTTCCAGAGTGGCTGCACCAGTTTGTATTCCCAACAGCAGTGCAAAAGAGATCCTCTCTCTCTGCATCCTCACCAACAACATCTGTTGTTGCCTGAGTTGTTAATGTTAGCCATTCTGACAGGTATGAGGTGGTGCCTTATTGTGGTTTTGATTTGTAGTTCCCTGATGATGAGTGACGAGCATTTTGTCATGTGTTGGTTGACCATCTGGATGTCCTTTTTGGAGAAGTGTCTATTCATGTCTTTTGCCCATTTCTTCACTGGATTATTTCTTTTTTGGGTGTTGAGTTTGATATGTTCTTTATAGATTTTTTATACTAACCCTTTATCTGTTATGTCATTTGCAAATATCTTCTCCCATTCCATTGGTTGCCTTTCATTTTTTCTGATTGTTTCCTTGCTGTCTTTTTATTTTGTTGAGGGCCCAATAGTGCATTTTTGCTTTTGTTTCCCTTGCCTCTGGAGACATGTTGAGTAAGAATAATTGTTTTAATGTACTGTTGGATCCAGTTGGCAAATATCTTATTGAAGATTTTTGCATCCATGTTCATCAGGGAAATTGGTCTATAGTTCTTTTTAGTGGGGTTTCTTTCTGTTTCAGAGTCAAGGTAATGCTGGCTTCATAGAAAGAGTTTGGAAGCTTTCTTTCCTTTTCTATTTTTTGGAACAGCTTCAAGAGAATGGGTGTTAACCCTTCCTTAAATGTTTGGTAAAATTCCCCTGGAAAGCCATCTGGTCCCAGACTCTTGTTTTTTGGGAGATGTTTGATTACTAATTTGATTTCTTTACTGTTTATGGGTCTGTTCAAAGTTTCTAATTCTTCCTGTTTCAGTTTTGGTAGTTTATATGTTTCTAGGAATTTGTGCATTTCTTCCAGATTGCCCATTTTATTGGTGTATAATTGCTCCTAATATTCTTATTATTGTTTGTATTTCTGCTGTGATGGTTGTGATTTCTCATCTTTAATTCTTGATTTTGTTTATTTAGGCTCTTTCCTCTTTCTTTTTGATCAAACTGGCGAGTGGCATATCAATTTGTTAATTCTTTCAAAGAAGCAGCTTCTGGTTTCATTGATCTGTTTTCCTTTGTTTGTTTTGTTTTGTTTTGTTGGTCTTGATAGCATTGATTTCTTCCTTAATCTTTAATATTTCCTGTCTTCTGCTGGTTTGGGATTTTATTTGCTGTTCTTTTTCCAGCTCTTTAAGGTGAAAGTTTATGTTGTATATCTTTGACCTTTCTTCCTGCTTTAGAAAGGCCTGGATTGATATACGCTTTCCTCTTATGACCCCCTTTACTGCATTCCAGAGGTTTTGGGCTGTGGTGTTATCATTTTCATTGGATTCCATGTACTTTTAAATTTCCTTTTTAACTTCTTGGCTATCCCATTCATTTTTCAGTAGGATGTTCTTTAGTCTCCAAGTATTTGTCACCTTTACAAATTTTTTTCTAGTGGTTGATTTCAAGTTTTATAGCATAGTGGTCTGAAAGTATGCACGGTATGATCTTTGTCTTTTTATACTTGTTGAGGGCTGATTTGTGTCCCAGTATGTGATCTATTCTGGAGAAAATTCCATGTGCACTTGAGAAGAATGTATATTCCACTGTTGTATGATGAAATGTTCTGAATATATCTGTTAAGTCCATCTGGTCCAGTGTGTCATTCAAAGGCATTGTTTCTTTGTTAATCTTCTGAATAGATGATGTGTCCATTGTTGTAAGTGGATTGTTGTAAGTGGGTTGTTGTAAGTGGTTGCTGCTTTTGGTCATTATCTATCTATCTATCTATCTATCTATCTATCTATTTATCTATCTATCTATCTTTTCTCCCCTCACAGAGTCCCCTTTATAATTTCTTTCAGGGCTGGTTTAGTGGTCACAAACTCCTTTAATATTTGTTTGCCTGGGAAACGTTTTATCTCTCCTTCTATTTTGAGTGACAGCCTTAATGGATAAAGAATTCTTGGCTGCATATTTTTCTGGTTCAGCACATTGAATATATCCTGCCACTCCTTTCTAGCCTGACAAGTTTCTGTGAATAGGTCTGCTGCAAACCTGATCTGTCTTCCCTTGTAGGTTAAAGATTGTTGTTCCCTTTTAGTTTTGTTGGTTGTTTCCTTTGCTGTGCAGAATCTTTTTATCTTCATAAGGTCCCAGTAATTCACTTTTGCTTTTAATTCCCTTGCCTTTGGGGATGTGTCGAGTAAGAGATTGCTACGGCTGAGGTCAAAAAAAGAGGTTAGAGTGGGAGAGAGCCAAAGCATAAGAGACTGTTAAAAACTGAGAACAAACTGAGGGTTGATGGGGGGTGGGAGGGAGGAGAGGGTGGGTGATGGGTATTGAGGAGGGCACCTTTTGGGATGAGCACTGGGTGTTGTATGGAAACCAATTTGTCAATAAATTTCATAAAAAAAAAAAAGATTGTTGTTCCCTTGCTGCTTTCATGATTCTTTCCTTGCCTGAGTATTTTGTGAATTTGACTATGATATGCCTTGTTGATGGTTGGTTTTTGTTGAATCTAATGGGAGTCCTCTGTGCTGGACTTTGATGGATTTTGATGTCTGTGTCTTTCCCAGGTTAGGAAAATTTTCCAGTATGTTTTGCTCACATAACCCTTCTACCCTTTTTTCTCTCTCTTCATCTTTTGTGACCCCTGTATTTCTGATGTTGTTCCTTTTTTAATGAGTCACTGATTTCTCTAAATCTTAAATTGTGCTCTTTTGCCTTAGTCTCCCTCTTTTTTTTCTGCTTCATAATTCTCCATAAGTTGGTCCTCTATATCGCTTATTCTCTTCTCTGTCTCATCCATCCTTGCTGGCTTGGCATCCATGCAAGTTTGCAGCTCAGTTATAGCACTTTTTATTTCATCCTGATTAGCTTTTATTTCTCTTATCTCCGCAGAAAGGGATTCTAATCTATTTTCGACCCCAGCTAGTTTTCTTATTATCCTGATTCTAAATTCTGGTTCAGACATCTTGCTTGTATCTGTATTGGTTAAGTTCCTGGCTGTCATTTCTTTATGCTCTTTCATTTGGGGTGAATTCCTTCATTTCATCATTTTGAAGGAATAAAAGGATTTGTGAGGTAAAAAAAAATTAAAATTAAAAAAATTAAAATTAAAAAATTAAAAACACACATAAAACCAAATAAATGATGCTAGATCATAGGTGTGTTTTGGTCTGGGTGTTGAAAGGGGCTTGATAGAGAAAAAAGGGGAAAAGGAAAAAAAAAAGAAAAAAATGTTTGAAAATTTGAAAAAAATGAATACAATGGAATAGAATAAAATGTAATGATGGAAGTAAATAGTATTTGACGAATCTACAAAAAAAGTAAATAGTAGAAAAATTTAAAGAAAAATATTTTTAATAAAAATTGAAAATAAAATTTTTTTTCTCTTTCTATTCAAGAGAAAGAAAAGAAATGAAAGAAAAGAAAAAAGAAAATTGAATACGATTGAAATATGAACAGACTGAAATACGATTGAAATTACATTATTTTCCCCTCAAAATCAAAGTATGAAGCCCTTTATAGTCCATAAACCAAGCAGGAGGAGAGACTTATGGTGTTTCTGAAGAGGGAGGTTGGCCCAGTTGGGTGGGTCTTAGTGTAATGGCTCCATTCTCCATTAGATGGCGCTGCTGAGCTTACTGGGGTGGATCATGGTGGCACTTGTTCGTGTGTATGCACATGTGAAGAAGGAGTGAAAATGGCATCTCTAGTATCTACCACTCTAGCTACCCAGTCTCTAGTATCAGAATTCTGTTCTCCTGGATTAGCAATCGCACACCTGTCCTTTGTCTTTGGCTTTCGTCCACTCCCTGCTTTTATACTGTCCATGACCAAGCCGTCAGGTTGCAAGGAAGCACCACCCTCCTCAGTTTTATCTCAGATGTGCCTGTTTTTCCCTACCCCTTACTTCTGAGGGACTGTGGCTTAGACGTGTTCTGACCCTCTGGGGGAGGGTCTTAGCAAGCAATGGCCAGGGTGCCGGCCACACCCAAGAATGTTTGCAGGACTGTTCTGCTGCTGATGCCCAGAGACTGCGGCTGGGTGCCAGCCTGCCTCAGAAGAAGTTCATGCAATCATGTTGCAGCAGTGTTTTGGGTATTATGGAGAATCACAACATGCTTCTGGTACCAGGCTTCACCCTTAATGATTTTGTTCCAGCACCAGGGAATGTGGTTTTTCTCCAGGGTCCTCTGGGGCCTTTGCCTGTGAGAGGGGGCACACAGCCTCTACCAAATGTCCTCCCAGCAGGGGAACTGCCTCTCCCCATGTGGCTACAGGATCCCTGGACTTCACTCTGCTCCTGGGGATTCGCCCTTCTCACCAGAGCACTGCCAGGTATCAAGCTGTGGAGTTTCAGACTCTGTGCTCCCTCTGTTTATAGAGTCTTAATGGAATTTAAACCCTCTCTTTTCTACTTTCTCCCTTTTTAGTTCAGTCCTTGTGGCTGTTTGCACTTTTCCACTTTCTCTCCATCTGCTTTTGGGGGAGGTGCTTTCCCCATTCTCTCCCCCTGTCTCTATCCTCTCTCTGCAAGCAAAGACAGTTCCCTTCCCTCCAGGGCTTCTCTCTCCCCCCAGTTCACCTCTCCATGCCATGTACCTGCTGAGTTCTGTGGTTCAGGTTGTGCAGATTATTGTGTTAATCCTCCAATCAGTTTTCTAGGTGTGCAGGATGTTTTAGTGTTTATCTGGCTGTATTTCATGGACACAAGACACATAAAAAACTTCCATGCTCTTCCGCCATCTTGGCTCCTTGCCTGTTTTCTACTGTAAGACTTTGATTGTTTCCTGTATCACATCCAAATGCTCTTTCATCCATTTTGAATTTACTTTTGTGTATGGTGTAAGAAAGTGGTCTCTTACATTCTTCTACATGTCACTGTCCAGTTTTCCCAGAACCATTTGCTGAACAGAGAGTCTTTTCCGCTGGATATTTTTCCTTCCTCGTTGAAGATCAGTTTCTGGATTCTCTATTCCATGCCATTGGTCCATCTGTCTTTTTTGGACCAGTACCATACTGTTTTCATGATTACATCTTTTTAATGCAGCTTGAAGTCCGGAATTGGGATGGCTGCAGCTTTGGTTTTCTTTTTCAACATTACTTTGGCTCCTCGGGGTCTTTTCTGGATCCATACAAATTTTAGAATAGTTTCTTCTAACTCTGTGAGGATTGTTGGCATTATTTTGATATGGGTTGCATTGAACCTGTAGATTGCTTTGGGTACTATTGACATTTTAACAATGTTTGTTATTCGAATACATGAAATGGAATGTATTTCCATTTCTTTGTGTCTTCCTCAATTTCTTTCATAAGATTTCTATAGTTTTCAGGATACAGATCTTTGACCTCTTTGGTTAGGTTTATTCCTAGGTAGGTATATTCTTTTCTCTTTTTTTGGTGCAAGTTTAAATGGGAATACTTCCTAGATTTCTCTTCCTGCTGTTTAATTTTTGGCATAAAGACATGCAACTTATTTCTATACATTGATTTTATATCCTGCAACTTTGTTGAATTCATGTATCAGTAGTAGCAATTTCTTGGTGGAGTCTTTTGGGTTTTCCATGTAGAATATCATGTCATCTGCAAAGACTGAGAGTTTGACTTCTTTCTTGCCAATTTGTGGTTTTTCTAATATGAAAATTATTGTCAAATTGGTTTCCATACAACACCCAGTGCTCATCTCAAAAGGTGCCCTCCTCAATGCCCAACTCCCACCCCCATCAACCCTCACTTTATTCTCAGTTTTTAAGAGACTCTTATGCTTTGGCTCCCTCCCTCTCTAACCTCTTTTTTTTTCTCCCCCTCCCCCATGGTCTTTGTTAAGTTTCTCAGGATCCACATAAGAGTGAAAACATATGGTATCTGTCTTTCTCCATATGATTTATTTCACTTAGCATAACACTCTCCAGTTCCATCCATGTTGCTACAAAAGGCCATATTTCATTCTTTCTCATTGCCACATAGTATTGGGTATATAACCAATTATATACCCAATTATATACCCAATTATAAATTCGGTATATAACCCAATTTATTGGGTATATAAACCACAATTTCTTTATCCATTCATCAGTTGATAGAAATTTAGGCTCTTTCCATAATTTGCCTATTGTTGAGAGTGCTGTTATAAACATTGAGGTACAATGCCCCTATGCATAAGTACTCCTGTATCCCTTGGGTAAATTCCTAGCAGTGCTACTACTGGGTCATAGGGTAGGTCTATTTTTAATTTTTTGAGGGACCTCCACACTGTTTTTAAGAGTGGCTGCACCAGTTTGCATTCCCACCAACAATGCAAGAGGGTTCCCATTTCTCCACATCCTCGCCAGCATCTATAGCTTCCTTATTTGTTCATTTTGGCCACTCTGGCTGGTGTGAGGTGATATCTGAGTGTGGCTTTGATTTCTATTTCCCTGATGAGGAACGACATTGAGCATCTTTTCATGTGCCTGTTGACCATCTGGATGTCTTCTTTAGAGAAGTGCCCATTAATGTTTTCTGCCCATTTCTTCACTGGGTTATTTGTTTTTCGGGTGTGGAGTTTGGTGAGTTCTTTATAGATATTGGATACTGGTCCTTTGTCTGATATGTCATTTGCAAATATCTTTTCCCATTCTGTGAGTTGGCTTTTAGTTATGTTGATTGTTTCCTTTGCTGTGCAGAAGCTTTTAATCTTCATGAGGTCACAATAGTTCATTTTTGCTTTTAATTCCCTTGCCTTTGGAGATGGGTCAAGTAAGAAATTGCTGTGGCTGAGGGCAGAGAGGTTTTTTCCTGCTTTCTCCTCTAGGGTTTTGATGGTTTCTTGTCTCACATTCAGGTCCTTTATCCATTTTGAGTTTATTTTTGTGAGTGGTGTGAGAAAGTGGTCTAGTTTCAACCTTCTGCATGTTGCTGTCCAGCTCTCCCAGCACCATTTGTTAAAGAGACTGTCTTTTTTCCATTGGATACCCTTTCCTGCTTTGTCAAAGATCAGTTGGTCATACTTTCGTGGGTCCAATTCTGGAGTTTCTATTCTATTCCACTGGACGATGTGTCCGTTTTTGTGCCTATACCATGCTGTCTTGATGATTACAGCTTTGTAGTAGAGGCTAAGGTCTGGGTTTGTGATGCCTTCCGCTTTGGTCTTCTTCAATATGACTTTGGCTATTCCGGGTCTTTTGTGGTTCCATGCAAATGTTAAGATTGATTGTTCTAGCTTTGAGAAGAATGCTGGTGCAATTTTGATTGGGATTGCATCAACTGTGTAAATACCTTTGGGTAGTATTGACATTTTAACAATATTTGTTCTTCCAATCCATGTGCACGGAATGTTTTCCCATTTCCTTGTATCTTCTTCAATTTCCTTCATAAGCTTTCTATAATTTTCAACCTACAGATCTTTTACATCTTTGGTTAGGTTTATTCCTAGGTATTTTATGCTTCTTGGTGCAATTGTGAATGCGATCAGTTTCTTTATTTGTCTTTCTGTTGCTTCATTGTTAGTGTATAAGAATGAAGTGATTTCTGTACATTGATTTTGTATCATGCAACTTTGCTGAATTCATGTATCAGTTCTAGCAACTGGAGTCTATTGGATTTTCCATGTATAATATCATGTCATCTGCAAAAAGTGAAAACTTGCCTTCATCTTTGCCAATTTTTATGCCTTTAATTTCATTTTGTTGTCTGATGGCTGATGCTAGGACTTCCAACAGTATGTTAAACAGCAGCGGTGAGAGTGGACATCCCTGTCGTGTTCCTGATCTCAGGGGGAAAGTTCCCAGTTTTTCCCATTGAGGATGATATTAGCTGTGGGCTTTTCATAAATGGCTTTTATGATGTTTAAGTATGTTCCTTCTATCCCGACTTTCTCGAGGGATTTTATTAAGAAAGGATGCTGGATTTTGTCAAATGCTTTCTCTGCATCTATTGACAGGATCATATGGTTCTTATCTTTTCCTTTATTAATGTGATATATCACATTGACTGATTGTGAATGTTGAACCAGCCCCGCAGCCCAGGAATGGATCCCACTTGATCATGGTGAATAATTCTTTTTATATGCTGTTGAATTCAATTTGCTAGTATCTTATTGAGAATTTTTGCATCCATATTCATCAGGGATATTGGCCTGTAGTTCTCTTTTTTTACTGGATCTCTGTCTGGTTTAGGAATCAATGGAATGCTTGCTTCATAGGATGAGTCTCAAAGTTTTCCTTCCCTTTCTATTTTTTGGAACAGCTTCAGAAGGATAGGTATTATCTCTGCTTTAAATGTCTGGTAGAATTCCCCAGGGAAGCCATCTGGTCCTGGACTCTTATTTGTTGGGAGATTTTTGATAACTGATTCAATTTCTTTGCTGGTTATGGTCTGTTCAAGTTTTCTATTTCTTCCTGTTTGAGTTTTGGAAGTGTGTGGGTGGTTAGGAACTTGTCCATTTCTTCCAGGTTGTCCAATTTGTCTTCCTTGCCAATTTGTATGCCTTTTATTTCTTTTGTTGTCTAATTGCTAAGGCTAGGACTTCCAGTACCATGTTGAATAACAGTGATGAGAGTGGACATCCCTGTCATGTTCCAGATCTTAGGGCGAAAGCTCTGGTTTTCCCCATGGAGGATGATATTAGGTATAAGTCTTTTGTATATGAGGTATGAGGTATGTTCCTTCTATCCTTACTTTCTTGAGGGTTTTTTCAACAAAGGATGCTGTATTTTGTCAAATGTTTTTTCTGCATCTGTTGATAGGATAATATGATTGTTATTCTTTCTTTTATCAATGCAGTGTATCACATCGATTGATTTACAAATATTGAACCACCCCTGAAGCCCAGGAATAAATCTCACGTGATCATGGTGAATAATTCTTTTAATGTAGTATTGAATTTGATATGCTAGTGTCTTGTTGAGAATGTTTACATTCAGGTTCATCAGGGATACTGGCCTGTGGTTTTCCTTTTCAGTTTGGTCTTTGTCTGGTTTTGGAATCAATGTAATGCCAGCTTCACAAAATGAGTTTGGAAGCTTTCCTTCCAATTTATTTGTTTGGAATAGTTTGAGAAGATTTAGTTATTAACTTTTCTTTTAATGTCTGGTAGAATTCCCCTGGGAAGCCATTTGGCCCATGTCTCTTGTTTTTTGGGAGAATTTTTACAACTAATTCAATTTATTTGCTGATTGTGGGTCCATTCAAATTTTCTTTCTTCCTGGTTCAGTTTTTGTACTGCATGAGTTTCTAGGAATTTATCCATTTTTCCAGATATCCCAGTTTATTGGCATATAATTTTTCATAGTATTTTCTTAGTAAAATATTTTTATATATACCAAAAAACATGTGAAGAGTAAAACAAAAGGGGGGGGGGATGTATGCCAAAACCTTAATGATATTTGCCTTTGTGTGATTCCCTCAGAATGCCTGGCATGTAGTATTGCTATATCTGTGGCCTTTTTCCTTGTTATTCTATTTCTTTATATTTTTATCTTCTCTATAATATTTTACTTTTATGATAAATGAAAAGTATAATGAAATAATAACATAAAATCATGGAAACAAACCAGAAGTTCATAAAATCAACTTTATAACTATGTTCTATACATCATCATTAATGTCTATTAAGAAGAAAAGGGATAAAGTTGAACTCATCTCCTGAGCCACAGATATCTATTATATGAAATAAATTCCATTTTCACTCATGTTTTTCTGTGTATAAATAATATATTGGTACATTAAAGATTATAAACATGAGCTTCCATCATATTTACTCCAATAAACTTTCCTATTATATATTGGTATTTTCATGATGAACATGAAACTGCCTAATTTCCATACCTATCTGTTACTTCCATCAACACCTGGACTCCAGTTATGCTGAAGATGCTTTTAGAACTATCAATCTGTGATTTGAAAGGTGTGATGAATAAGATACAATCCATGAAGATGCACATACTCTTATATCAGTCTGTACTCTTTCACTAAACGCTTTCACTCACTTTAACTTTGAACCTGTTTCTTTCCTTTTCTGAAACTCACTTTTCTTATCTGAAAAATTGAGCTAAAAATTCTTATTACAGGTTTGATGTGTCCCATATGTAGTAGTTCTCAATAATCATTATTGTCATTACCCTCACTTAAACTTTAACTTAAGGAAAAGAATATATGTTACCCTAAATATGTTTTTATTCAAGTATATTTAACATACAGTGTTATATTAGTTTTAGTTCTACAAATATAATAATTCAACAATTCTATACATTTCTCAGTGATCCTCCAAATATTGATATTTGAGAGGGAAGGGTTTCAATATTTAAAATTGAGCTTGGTGATGTTTGAAAATTTAAAAAAAGTCATTAAAATTAACCAAATATATTATTATATGACATAGCCAAAGCCATAAACAAATCCAACTTCTACTTTTGCCTCTTGGTTCCATTATTTAGCTGATGCTACTAAATTGCCTATTAAACATACCTACTAAGTATGACACCTTCCCTGGGGAGAGAGTGAGAGGCAAGTAAATGATGTGTAATTGTTTTCACCACCAGCTTTCCCAATTTCTGAGAAAAGAGAAAAGGGGAATCCATTCACTCAGCAAATATGTACATGTATGACCTGCATTTATCAGATTCTCAGCATGCAGGCATCAGGAAAACTCTCAGACAGTTACTGAAATGAATGTATGGACAAATGCATGTTCCCCTACTAATATTTAAAATTCCATGTGCCTAACACAGTGCCTAGAATATGACATGCTCACTCAATAAATGTCACCATAAACTGAACTGAAATTTAAGGGATGATATGGAGTATTCCATATGGGGTATGATTGGCATTTTAGGCAAGAGTAACAGCACAGAGGCAGAGATTTGGAGTCTGAGAGGAATGTATACACCCATAAAAAATAATCAAATCCTGGGGCGCCTGGGTGGCGCAGTCGGTTAAGCGTCCGACTTCAGCCAGGTCACGATCTCGCGGTCCATGAGTTTGAGCCCCGCATCAGGCTCTGGGCTGATGGCTCGGAGCCTGGAGCCTGTTTCCGATTCTGTGTCTCCCTCTCTCTCTGCCCCTCCCCCGTTCATGCTCTGTCTCTCTGTGTCCCAAAAATAAATAAAAAACGTTGAAAAAAATTTAAAAAAAAAATAAAAATAAAAATAATCAAATCTTGCCATTTTCAATGACATGGATGGAGCGAGAGAGTATAATGCTAAGTGAAATGAGTCTGAGAAAGACAAATACTATATGATTTCATTCATAAGCAGAATTTAAGAACAAAACAAATAAGGGGGAAAAAGAGAGAGAGAGAGACAGACCAAGAAACAGACATTAACTATATAGAAGAAAGTGACGGCTCACAGAAGGGAGGTGGGTGGAGAGATGGGTTAGATAGATGATGGCGTTTAAGGAGTGCCTTTGTTGTAAAGACTACTGGGTGATGTATGTAAGTATTGAATCACTATATGGTATGCCTGTAACTAGTATTAAACTGTATGTTAACTAACTGGAATATAAATTTAAAAAAACCTTTTAAGTATGTGTAACTTAAAAAAAATTAAAAACTGCCTTTTGTTCTTGGTTAATAAAAATGAAATAGAATGAGCAATCCTAAAATTTGCATGGAGCCACAAAAGAACCTTGGTAGTCAAAGCAATACCGAGAAAGAACAAAGCTGGAGATATCACATTTCATTATTTCAAACTATATTACAAAACTATAATAAAACAATGTGGCATTGGCAAAACAAAAACAAAGCAGCCACATATATCAATGAAACAGTATAGAGAGCCCAGAAAGAAACCCACACATATATGGTCAATTGATTTACAATAAAGGAGCCAAGAATATACAATAGGGGAAGGAAAGTCTTTTCAATAAATAATCCTGGGATAACTGGAGAGTCACATGCAAAAGAATGAAACTGGATCACTATTTTATTCTATATACAAAAATAAACTCAAAATGAAATAATAACTTTAGTATAAGACCTGAAACCCTAAATGCCCTAGAAGAAAATATAGGGAGTTAGCTCCTTGACAGCAGTTTTGGTGGTGGTTTTTTGATTTGACAATAAAAGCAAAACTATCCAAGTAGGACTACATCAAACTAAAAAGCTTATATACAGCAAAGGAAACCATTAACAAAATGAAAAAAGCAGCCTCAGAGAAAATATTTTAAGATCACATATTTGATAAGGGATTTATCCAATATATATAAAGAACTCCTGAAACTCAATAGAAAAAAGCAATCACATTAAAAAGTGGGGGAAGGATCTGAATAGACAGTTTTCCAACTAAGACCTACAAATGGCCAATGGGTACATGAAAAGATGCTCAACATCACTAATCATCAAGGAAATGAAAATCAAGTGCATGCTGAGATATCATCTCACACCTATTTGAATAACAATTATTAAAAAGACAAGAAATTAGTGAGGATATGGAGAAAAGGGAACCACTGTGTACTGTTGCTAGGGAATGTAAATTGGTACAGTTGATATCGAAAACAGTATAGAAGTTTTTCAAAAAAATTAAAATAGAACTACCATATGATACAGCAATTTTACCTATGGGTATTTATCTGAAGGCAACAAAATCACTATATATAAAAAGATATCTGCACCCCCATGTACACTGCACCATTATACACAATAGCCAAGACATGGAAACTACCTCAGTGTCCACTGACACATTAGTTAATTAATTAAATGTGGTATGTAGCTACAATAGAATATTATTCACCCATAAAAAATAAGGATAGGTATTAAGTCAGATAGAGAAAGACAAATATTGTGTGACCTCACTTATATGTGGACTTGATAGGAGAAAGAGGGAGGGCAGGAAGAAGGAAAAAAAAAGGAAGAAGAAAATATGAATGAATGAATGAATGAATGATACAGAGAATGGATTGTTGTTGCCAAAGTTGGGGAAGTTGGGGGAGAGGAAAATGGTAAGTGTGGTTAAAAGGTACAAACTTCCAGTTATAAGAAATAATTTCTATAGTTGTAGTATACAGCATGGTGTATACCAGAAGAAGAAAAATTTGTGTATTAGTTTTTTATCCTGCAACGTTACTAAATTCATTGATTAGTTATAACAGTTTTTATTCTTTTGGTGGAATCTTTAGGATTTTTTGTATATAATACATCATCTGCAAATACAGTGTTTTATTTCTTCCTTTCTAACTTGGATGTCTTTCATATCTTCTCCTTGCCTGTTTGCTTTGGCTAGGACTTCTAGTATTATGTTGAATGAAAGTGGGCTCCACATCTAATTCCTGATCTTGGAGGAAAAGCTTTCAGTTTTTCACCATTGAGTATAATGTTAGCAGTGGGCTTGTCATATATGGACTTTATTTTGTTCAATGATGTTCTCTCTATAACCATGTTGTCAAAAAATGTTTATCATGAAGGGGTGTTATATTTTGTTAAAATGTTTTTTATGCAACTATTGAAATGATTACATAATTTTAGTCCTTCATTTTGTTAATGTGGTGTATCACATTGATTGGTTTGAGAATGTTGAAACATCCTTGCATTCCTGGAATAAATCCCATATGATAATGGGCTATGATCCTCTTGAGGTATTGTTAAATTTAGTTTGCTAAAATTTTCTGAATGTTTTGTCACACTATAGTTTTGTAAGAGTAAATCGAGGGAATTATGTATAGATAAGACATACATGATAGACAAGATATATTATGTATTCATAAGATACTTTTGAATTATTTCTTAGCATTGCATACTAATTTACAATTATTGCAAAATAAAAACTTAAAACTATGTATCTTTTATAATGTTGGACAATGAAGAGAGACAAGAGTGTTTACAGTGTGCTAAGACGTGCTTAAAATAGTTTCTATTACCCTTTGTAGTCCTCTGCATCTTAGTTAGTTTTCATGCTATTAAACATACACAGGGAAATAATATCTAATATGTGTAACAAGCTATTATTTTAATACACTGAAAGTAAACTATTTTAATATACTGAAAACCTGACAAAATACATAAACATATAATAAACATTATAAATAGTAAGCTTTCTGGTATGTTAGTAATGACTCATGGTATGGGGAAAAAAAAGAAAATATAGAATGACTACTGGCAATATGGGATGCTGTGGATGGATGAAAGGATCCAGAATTAAGTAGGACAATCAGAGTAGACATCACTGAGAAAGTGAAATTAAAGCAAAAACTTGGTGAGTTGTGGAACCTATCTTAAATAGTGGCATTCTAAGCAGGAGGGGGGAACTAGAATAAATAAGTATAGGTACTGGGGTGCCAAAGTGGCTCAATCGGTTAAGTGGCCAACATCTGATTTCAGCTCAGGTCATGATCTCATGGTTCTTGAGATGGAGCCCTGCATGGGGCTCTGCACTGGGCATGGACTTGCTTAAGATTCTCTCTCTTTTCCTCTTCCTCTGCCCCTTCCCCGCTCATGCTCTCCTTTAAAAAAAAAAATAGGCCCTATGGCAGGAATATGCCTGGGATGTTGGGACATTCCAGGGAGAAAAGAAGGAAACTGGTATGAAAGGAGCAGAAGGAGCCAAGGAAACAATAGATGTGGGTCAAGTGGTATGAGGAACACATCATGTAGGATTTCTTTGACCACGCATAAATTTTAGGATTTACTTTGAGTGAAATGGAGAGCTACCACATGGTTTTGCAGAAATGAGTGACATAAGTTCATTTTCTAAACATATTACTTTAGCTAAGTCACAATAATTCTGTGAAGGAGGTATTATATTTCCCATTTCACGTGCCATGAAACTGTTTTTTAGTTTGCTCAGGGTAACTGACAATTTTAGGAGTCCTACACTGGTCTTACAAGGATAATGAACATTTTATCACTTTATCATTTCACAGGTACCATTGAGACTTTGCCCAAAGCAATAGTTCTCTATGGAGAAAACACATTAGTCTACTAGGGTTGCTATAAAAAAAATAGCACAGAAAAGGTAACTGCAAATGGCTACCTTCTTAATATGTCCTCACATAGCCTTATACTCTGTGCAGCTATACCCCTGTTATCTTTTCCTCTTGTAAAGATACCAGTACTATGGTATTAAGGCCCCATATTTATGATCTCATATAACATTAATTACCTATCTTATATTCAAGTATAGTCACATTGGAAGTTAGGGATTCTACATATGAATTTTGGGGAACACAATTCAGCCCATATACAATATATACCTATTTTGTATACAAATATATACAATATTTTGCGTATGATTTAGGGAAGCCCAAATCCACCTTGACATTTCAAGACCCAGCAAATGCAGAATTTCTTTAAGTTCTTTTTTTTTAATCAAGGTAAATTTGGCATATTGCATTGCATCAGTTTTAGGTGTAGAACATAATAATTTGTTATTTGTATACACTACAAAATGATCACTACACTAAGTCTAGTTACCATTCATCACCATGAAGTTAACCCCCTGTACACATTTTGTCTACCCACAACCCACCAACATTCTGGTAACTACCAATCTGTTCTCTGTATCTGAGAGTTTTGTTTTGTTTGTTCATTTGTTTTATTTTTTAGATTACACATATAAGTGTATTCATACAGTATTTGTCTTTCCCTGACTTATTCCACCTAGCATAACACTCTCTAGGTCATCCATGTTGTCAAAAATGGCAAGATCTCACCCTTTATATGGTTGTGTAATATTGTATATATAGTATACACCAACCATACCCTCTTTATCTATCTATTGGTGGACTCTTAGGTTGCTTCTATATCTTGGCTATTGTAAATAATGCTGCAATAAACTTAAGGATGTATATATCTTTTCAAATAAATGTTTCATTTATTTTGGGTAAATATCTAGTAGTGGAATTATTGGAACATATGGTATTTCTAATTTTAATTTTTGAGGAATCTCCATATTGTTTTTCATAGTGGCTGTACAAATTCACATTCCCACCAACAGTGTATAAGGGTTCCTTTTTTTCCCCACATCCTCACCAGCACTTGTTATTTCCTGCATTTTTTAGTTTAGCTTTTATAACAGGTGTAAGATGACATCTCATTGTGGTTTTGTTTTGCATTTCCCTGATCATTAGTGATGTTGAGCATCTTTTCATCTGTCTGTTGGCCATCTGCATGTCCTTTCTTGGGAAAATGTCTGCTCAGGTCTTTTGCCTATTTTTTAATTGCACTGTTTTTTTTTAAAATTTTTTGGTATTGAGTTGTATAACTTTTTAAATATATTTTGTATTCCAACCCCTTATTGAATATATCACTTGCAAATATCTTCTCCCATTCTGTAGGTTGCATTTTCATTTTGTTTCTTGTTTCCTTTGCTATGCAGAAGCTTCTTATTTTGGTGTACTCTAAATAGTTTATTTTTTTAATTTTTATTTTTTTATCCCTTGCCTTGAGACATATCTAAAAAAATATTACTATGGCCAATGTCAAAGACATTACTGCCTATATTTTCTTCTTGGATTTTTATGGTTTCAGGTCTCACATTTAGATCTTTAATCTAATCTAAGTTTATATTTGTGTATGGTGTTAGAAGTATTGACTTTCCTTATCACAGAGGTAATCCTAAGGTTGGTAACAATTTCTACTCTCTGACTTTTGCCCAAATTGTCTACTTCTAGCTGTGCAAGACTATCACATTTCAGATTCCAAGTTTGAAAAATAGCCCATCACCTGTTGACTGAGACTTTGATCAATTCACCTGGAGGAACTAAGGGAAATTGAAATTCAGCTCACACTAGGTGATGTGCACATTGTTAATTTGGTTATTCCATTTTAAAATGCTTACTTGCCTATGGGTATCCTGTGCAAGGATCACTCTGCCTTCCCTAGCCTAAAAATTGTGTATTCAGCCTTAGTTGGAAGTAACGGAGGTGTGAATAGAAACAATTTGATTCATACACTTGGTTGTGCTCAACTGAGACATTAATCACAGTTATGGCTCCCAAAGTAGCATAGAGAAGTGAGGCTATTTTTACGTAATAGGCCAACTATGTGCAATAGGCAAGGGAAGCTAGCACAGAGTCCCTTAATTTTTCCAATGACAATGATCCTCGTATGTTTTATGTAACCAATTCAAAATTTTATGGAGGGAAACCTTAAGCTAAAGACCTGAATCATGCATGCAAAGAAACTGATACTGGCACCCAGGAGATTCTATGCCTGATGCCTGGTAAAAAAAAAAAAAAAAAAAAAAAAAAAAAAAAAAAAAAAAGACCAGAACATTCAGGAGTCCTGTCTCCTGCTGAATTGCATCCCAGAATACATGACTGAATGAAACTGGAACATGACACACAGTCCCTAGTTAGAGACCACAGAGAAATTGGTAGACATGGCAGTTTACATTTGGTCCTTCCTTGGTTTCTATAAGGTAGCCTTGTAAGACAAAGACACATTCACTATTCTAGAAACTGGTAATGGTGAGCTATACACACTAAAATTTGTTTTCAGCAAATGCCTCAGGCCATTCTCACTTTTGACTGATCTTCTCTTACACTACCCTCTCTCACTGATTCCAAACTCTTGGATGTCTCTGCATTAGAGATTTGGGATTGCTCTAGCTCTTTGGATTTTACTCTGTTCAACAGGCTTTCTTGGTGTTTGCATATATAACCACTCTGGCCCTCAGAACTTTTACTGCCTTGAGTAAGAGCTCCTGTTCTAGTTATTGTCCCCACCAAAAACAATAAAACTACCTACAAACATATACCTTAAATAATTTCAAATATATATTATCACATGATTTACATTTATGTCTACTATATTATAAAAATGTCTTTAAATTATATAATGAATGTGTTCTTTCTTTCACATTACATTATTCAATTGTATATACATACTACTGTGCATGTTTTCATTAATTTTAAGTTTTTCTTTTGACCCCAGCTAGTTAACATATGGTGTTATATTGATTTCAGGTGTACAATATACTGATTCAACAACTCCATCATCACCCAGTATTCATCAGGACAAGTGCAATCCTTAATCCCCATCACCTATTTACCTCCCAACACCCACTGACCTCTCCTCTGATAACCATCCGTTTTTTCTATATAAATAAGAGTCTGTTTCTTGGTTTCTCTCCCTTTCTCTCTCTTTCTTTTTCCCTTTGCTCATTTGATTATTAAATTCCACATATGAATGAAATCATATGGCATCTGTATTTCACATAGCATTATACACTCTAACTCCATCCATGTCCTTGTAAATGGCAAGACTCCATTATTTTTTATGGCTTAGTAATATTACATTGTGTATATATACCACTTCTTTTGTATCTATTGATACATTGATTGATGGATACTTAGACTGTGGTCATAATTTGGCTATTGTAAATAATGCTGCTATAAACATAGGGCTCATGTAACCCTTTGAATTAGTGTCTTTGTATTCTATAGGTATAGACCCAGTAGTGCGATTCCAGAATCATAGGATAGTTTTATTTTTACTGTTTGAGGAACCCCCATACTGTTTCCATAGTGGCTGCACCAATTTGCATTCCCACTAACAGTGCATGAGTGTTCCTTTTCTATTCGAACCCTGGGGTCATCACCTGTGGTTACTTTTGTTGACTTCAGCCATTTTGACAACTGTGAGGTGATATCCTACTGTAGGAAAAAAAAATTTTTTTGCTCTGTGAAAAGTGATGTTGATATTTTGATAAGGATTGCATTAAATGTGTAAATTCCTTTGGGTGGTATACACATTTTAATAACATTTGTTCTTTTGATCCATGAGCATGGAATGCCTTTCCATTTCTTTGTGTCATTTTTAGTTTCTTTCATAAGTGTTTTATAGTTTTCAGAATAGAGGGACCCAAATAAAAAAATCATGAGCAGCAAAGAAATTGAATCAGTAATCAAATTCTCCCCACAGACAAAAGTCCATGGCCAGAATGTTTCACAATCTAATTCTACAACACATTTAAAGAAGACTTAATACCTGTTTTTCTCAAGCTCTTCCAAAAACAGAAAGAAAGGAAAACTTTCACATTTATTCTAGCATGCCATGATTGCCCTGATACCAAAAGAAGATAAAGACTGCATTAAAAAGAGAACTACAGGCCAATATCCCTCATGAACATGTATGCAAAAATTCTCAATAAAATACTAGCAAACTACATCCAACAGCACATTAAAAGAATCATTCACCACAATCAAGTGGGATTGATTCTTGGGTTGCAAAGGTGGGTGAATATTCCACTAATAAAATAAAGGATAAGAACCATATGACCCCTTTCAATAGATGCAGGAAAAGTAGTCAACAAAGTACAACATTATTCATGATAAAAACCCTCAACAAATGAGAGTTAGAGGGAACATATCTCAACATGGTAAAGGCCACCTATAAAAAACCCACAGCTAATATCCTCAGTGGAGAACTGAAAGCTTTTCTTCCACGATCAGGAACAAGACAGGAACGTCTGCTCTCACCACTGTTATTTAGCAGGCACTGGAAGTCCTAGCCACAGCAGTCAGACAACACAAAGAAATAAAATGGTATAGAAATTGTCAAGGAAGAAGTCAAACTTTCACTATTTGCAGACATGATACTCCATGTAGAAAACCCAAAAGACCCCACCAAAAAATTGTTAGAACTGATACACAAATTCAGAAAAGTTGTAGGATACAAAATTAACATAGAGAAATCTGTTGCACTTCTGTACACCAATTATGAAGCATCAGAAAGAGAAAGTAAGGAATCACTCCCATTTATAATTGCATAAAAACCCATAAGATACCTAGGCATAATCTTAACCAAAGATGTGAAAGAACTGTATTCTGAAATCTATAAAACACTGATGAAAGAAATAGAGAATGACACAAAGAAATGGAAAGACGTTCCATGCTCATGGATCAAAATAGCAAATGTTGTTAAAATGTGTATGCTACCTAAAGCTATTTACACATTTAATGCAATCCTTATCAAAATATCAACATCATTTTTCACAGAGCTGGAACCAACAATCCTGAAGTATGTATGGAACCACAAAGATCCCAAAGAGTCAAAGCATCCTTGAAAATAGAAATAAAACCTGGAGGTATCACAATTCTGAAATTCAAGGTATATTACAAAGATATAGTGACAAAACAGTATGTTACTGGCACAAAAATAGGCACATAGTTAATGGAACAGACTAGAGAACACAGAAATGACCCCAGAAATGATAACTATTTGGTCAATTTTTGATAAACCATAAAACAATATCCAATGGGAGAAAAGTCAGTGTCTTCAACAAATGGTTTTGGGAAAACTGAACAGCAAAATGGAAAAACAAAAAAAACTTGGACCACTTTCTTACACTATACACAAAAATAAATTCAAAATGGTTGAAAAACCTAAATGTGAGACAGAAAACCATTAAAATCCTGGAGAATAACACAAGTAGTAATGTTTTTTACATTGGCCATAGCAACTTCTGTCCAGAATACATTTCCTGAGGCAAGAAAAGTAAAAGCAAAAATAAAGTATTGAGACTTCATCAAAATGAGAAACTTATGCACAGTGAAGGAAACAATCAACAGAACTAAAAGTCAACATGAAATGGGAGAAGGAAAATGACATATCTTATAAGGGGTTAGTATCCAAAATATATAAAAAACTTACACAACTCAACACCCAAAAAATGAATAATCCAATTAAAACTTGGAAAGAAGATATGAATAAACATATCTCCAAAGAAGACATACCGATGACCACGAGAAACATGAAAAGATGCTCAACATCACTGATTGTTGGGGAAATACAAATAAAAACTACAATGAAATATCACCTCACACCTGTCAGAATGGCTAAAATCAACAACAGAAGAAACAGCAGATGTTGGCAAGGATGTGGAGAAAGGAGTACCCTCTTGCACTGTTAGGGAGAATGCAACCTGGTGCAGCCACTCTGTAACAGAGTATGGAGGTTCCTCAAAAATTGAAAAATAGAGGGGCGCCTGGGTGGCACAGTCGGTTGAGCGTCCGACTTCAGCCAGGTCACGATCTCGCGGTCTGGGAGTTCGAGCCCCGCGTCGGGCTCTGGGCTGATGGCTCAGAGCCTGGAGCCTGTTTCCGTTTCTGTGTCTCCCTCTCTCTCTGCCCCTCACCTGTTCATGCTCTGTCTCTCTCTGTCCCAAAAATAAATAAACGTTGAAAAAAAAATTAAAAAAAGAAGTGCACTTTTGGTGAACACTGGGTGTTGTATGGAAGTGCTGAATCACTATACTATACACCTGAAACTAATATTACACTGATTGTTAACTAACTGGAATTTAAATAAAAACTTTTAAAAAGAGAGATAACACTCACATTGTTAAAATCAGAAATGAGAGAACTTTACCACTGTGTTTATAGAAGTAAAGGACTATAAATGGGTACTATGAACGATTTCATGCCAAAAAAATGAATGACCTAGATGAAACAGGTAAATATATAAAAACACACAACCTAGAAAGGCTGGATCAAGAAGAAATAGAAAATATCAATATACCTATAATAAATAGTAAGGAGATTGAATTATTAATTTAAAAATCACTCTAGTAAGACTAGACCTGGACCAGATGGCTTCACTGGAGAATTTCTACTAAACAGTTAAAGAAAAATTAACACAATAATTCTCAAACCCTTCCAAAAAACTGAATGGAAAGGCACACTCCCTAACTCATTCTATGAGACCAGCATTAATCTGATATCAAACTCTTTCTAGTACACCTGAAGAAAATTTCCCAACCAGATCTTGGGTTTAACCACTCCAGAGCTGCTTTTTCCATAGAACCAGATTCAGACTGCCACTCCATTATTAACACCCAGTCCCTAGAGAAGCATACAACTCTCCATCTATTACCTTCTATATGGTCATGCCCATCTTTTATCCTCTTTATTGCTATAGTCAGGTTTCTTTTTTATTCCAACCCAATCTGTTTTTCAAACGGGCCCCTAATACTTCAGCCACTTTAGAATTCTGGTCATCAACATAATCAAACACCTCTGCCAGCTCCAACCACAACAATGTCCTTCTCATTATCATTACAGGCATGTCCTTGGACAGCCCCACCTACATTGAGTTTTTCTTATTCCCTTAGGCAACCTCTAGTTAGTCTCACCCACACCAAGGTTTCTTCTATTCTCTACTGGAAGGCTTCTAGTTATACCGTCCCAAACTAGGGTCCCTTTCTTCTGTATAAGCAGGCATCTGGGCAGTTCCACCTACACAAAAGTTCTCCTCTATTGGTATACCTATACCAGGATTCTTTTCTACCAGCAGTTCTCTATTCATCTCAGTACTTTACCAGGGCCTTCCTTATTATGCAGACAGTCAGTCCTATGCTCACTCTTTCTGACACCAGGGTCCTATTTTTCCACTGGGGGGCCTCTTGTCAGGCCTGCCCACAACAACGATGTTTCTCCTTTTTTATAGGCAGTGTATGGACAGCCTTCCCTACATAAGGGTCCTCTTCATCATGCGGGCAGGCTGCTGGGTAGTCTGTCTACCCTAGAGTCTGTCTTATTTCTATTGGCAGGCTTCCAGTTAGCCCTTCCCACATCATGATGTCGCTCTTTTCCATGGGTCAGTTTGCTCACGTCACATTCTTCATCGTACAGGAAGATGTATGGAGAGCTCCGCCTTAAGAATGGTGTTTATTTTTTGCATTGACGGATTTTCGAGTTAGTGCCCCATAGTAAGTACTTCTTTTGTCAGTCTGATGATGAGCTTTGCCACATCAGGGTCCTCCTCATCACTACAGTTAGGCTTTTAGTCATCACGACCTACACTTGAGTTCTCTCCTCACTAAAGTCAGCCTTCTGTTTAAGAGTAGCTTACCATAACCTTATACAACTTAATTTCTTTCACCAAACAATTCTTGGTTGCATCTAGTTTTCTTAAAGATAACTTATTATTTGTAAAAGCTGCATGGTATTCCTTTTTTCCCCCACTGTGTTTAGTTCACTTATTTTCATATTGATAGACATTTAGCTATTTTTCAGCATTCCAAGCAGTATTATGAAGAGCACCCTTTTTACGTGTTTCCATAAGCACACTTAACAAACATTTTCTAGGATACACACGTAGAAGTAAAACTTGCTGAATCTTAACATAGATTCTACCTTTTAATAAACACTGACAAATTGCCTTTCAAAACAGCTGCACCAATTTACACTCCCAATAGTGGATGAGAGTGTTTCCTACCTTTCTTGTCAAAGCTTGATGTTATTGTTTCTTAATTTTTGCCAAAATGGCGGGCGTGAATTGGAATCTCAAAATTGATATATTTTTCCCACATTATAAACACAGTTGTTACTCCCTATATACTCCTCCCCTTTAGAAAATTATTTTATTTTCTCCCTTTGCATAGTTTTAAACTTTTTCTACACGTTTTTGAATCTACGTATTAAAATGGTTTTGTGGTGCAGCTTTGAAAACTTCATTTAGATGATGGCATATGGTATATATTCATTTGTAACGTTTTTAATTCAAAATTATACTTTTAAAATTATTAATATTATTTTGTGTAGCTTGTGTAGCTTTGTGTAGCCCTAGTGTGCACATACGTAAAATATTTCTAGAATATACACCTAACTGTAAAATTCTCATGTAGTAAGTTTCAAGTCTTTTCAAATTTACTAGACAATGTTAATCTAATGGTTTGTAACATCATTTTTTGTCTTAATTTGCATTTCTGTCATTACTAGTGAAGTTTAACCTATGTTTATAATGGCATGCGTATGTGGATGTATGTGTCCATGAGTTTATAATTTTTATGTAATCTATTTTTTTGTATTTCTAAGAAATTCTTCCCTACTCTGAGTACATAAGCATGTTCATTCCCCTGGATTTTCTTTTTTAAAAATTTGAGTTTTGATTTTCATATTTAAGTTTTTTCTTTATTCATTCAACCGATATTTTATTGATCATCTACTTTAAGCCCAGATTTCTTCTAGGCATTCTTCATTGAAAACAGACAAACAAACACAGACAACAAATCTCTTTATTGACCTGAGGGGGCAGACACAGACAGTAAACAAGATAAATGATAGAATTATAGAGCATGTTAAATAATTATAAGTGCTAAGGAGAAAAACAAAGAGGAATATAGGGTAATGATGATGCAGTTTGTTTTTGGACTCTATTATGTTTTTTGGCCTTTTTGTCTTCCCTTTTTTGATAAGAGTCTCAAGTTACTATAGCTTTGTAGTAAGTCTTGGTGTCTGGTAAGGCAAACATCCTCACTGTATTTTTTAAATTATGGGTATTCTAGGCCTTTTGCTCTTTCCTTTTGTAAAAAGATCAACTTGAAAATTTGCTTTTTCAACAATCCTTTGGGGACTTTGACTGGAATGATACTGATTTTTAGAGTAAATTGCAGAATATTAGTATTTTGTAATACTAACTCATCCAATATGTAAATATTGTATATCTCTTGATTTTATGTCTTTTAATAAGATTTATTCATTTTGTTGATTTTTAATTTTAATTTGTGGAAACCATAATCTATATTTAATATGTTTTCCTTGTTAATAAAATTGTTCATTTATACTCATAAATTCCATTCTGAATACCGCCTTAGTGCATCTCACAAGTTTCAGAATATAGTGTTTCTGTTGCTGTCTGGGTTTGAATATGTTGTAATTTTCATTTTGAACTTTTACTTAATCAATGAGATTTTAAGGAATGGTTTTTGAAGTTTGTAAGCAATTTTTACTTTACTAATTACTTTCTTATAGTTCATGGTTAATGGCATTGTAATCAGAGAAAGGATTTATATGACATAGATTGCTTGAAATTTTTGAGACTTGCTAGTGACCTACTTACTATGTGGTAAATTTTTGTAAATTCTTGAAGAATGTATATTTTCTATTTCTTGGGTGAAGAGTTAAATCTCTGTATATAGATCTATCTTCTATATTTCTATTGTTCAAAGCTTTTAATCTTTATTATTTTTTCCTCCTCATCTGTTTATGATGGTGAGGAGTATAATTCTCTGCCTTGTTTGTGTATTTGTAAATGTTTCCTGTAATTCTGTCAGTTCAGGCTTCATTTGTTGTGCGGGCACATTGTGACATACATTCAAGTCCTCGTGCATTGTTTCTTTTGTTATTGTGGAGTATCTCTATTATTGATGCTTTTTTCCCTTTAATTCTGTTATTTTCTAATAATAATTTTATCAGACCAACTTTTTCTATTTTGACATTGTTTATCATTTTTTATTTGTTATGCTTTAGTATTTTCATGTGGTTTTGTTTTAGGTGTAGCTCTTATAAATAGTATATAACTGGATTACAAAATAATACTATTATGACAATATTGTCTTTGTTAGATGGGATTAATTTGTTTACAAATATTATGCTTACTGATATATTTTGACTCATTTCTACTGCCCTTTTTTTTGTTTGTTTTTGGTTAACATCAACTTTCTGGTTTCTTGTCCTTCTATTATATCTGCTGATTTCTGAATGTTATATTTTATATTTATATTCTTACTATTTGTTCTTAAATGTTTCAGATATATACATATCTATAAAAATTTTAATAAGTATACAGTTGTGCAATATTTCTATCCTCTTAACTGTGGCAAAAGCTTTAGTATGCTTGAACTACCCATTGGACTCCTTATTTTTGGATAGAGGTTGACAGTTTTACTTCAGCATGTGTAAATATTTCTAGCATCCGTTATTGCATGCTTCCAGTCTTGTTGAACTTTCTTTAGAAGGAAGCATTTTTTTATAGTACCTCTTAAGATTATTGTTTTATTATTGTTTATTATTATTATTATTGCATAATTATTTTTACATAAAGCACAAGTACAGGCACAAGTAATTTATGATGATAGAAGACAGAAAGTAATTACAAGGGTAAGTGAAGATGGACTGAAAGGAGATGAGAAGACCCTCTGGGGTGATAGAAATATTCCACATCTTGTTTTGGAATATGGTTACATCAGCATATACAATTGTCAAAATTGATCAAATTGAAAATGTATGTTCTATGCATTTTAATGTATGTAAATTATTTATTAATTTAAAACAAATGTTGAGAATGCTTCAGAACCTTCTGGTAAACTTCCTGCAAGGAGCACTCAGCACCCTTTGAGGCAGAGCTGATTGCTCAACCATCACAGTCTATATCACCTTGAACAGTTAAGGTTACTTCAAAAGAATGAAACATAGCATATGAATCTACATCTTATTCTCCAAAATTTACACTTAGGTTTGACTCAAACTGGGATATACCCTCCCAATATTTTCATTGTTATTTTGTAAGTGAACCAGTGGTTTTGTGTCTTCAATCTGGCTTTATTAATTAAAGTCTTAGCTTCAGCAATTAGCCTACTCCTGACACAACTTGTATGAGCATCAATATCTACGACTTTATCATTGTTGTAGGGCAGTAAGAATTAATTCTCTTCTTTGTACCTAGGCACACACACTTCTGAAATCTAGCTATGGAACAAAGTTTGATCATCTCAATGGTGTATTGTTTCCTTTTCATCTATACCAGTTCCTTTCATTGTGTTAATTTTTAATCTGTTAGCTTTTGATTTCTTTGAGTAACCTAAACATACTTATTTTGTTTTCTAGGTGGCTCCCTAATATTATTACTATCTGGAATGAATTAATAATCTGATTGTTAATTTTTCTTGTTATTAAATTTCTTCATGTATTTTAAGATTTTAGTTTTCAGCTTAATTTGAATGAAAAGTTTCTGTTCCCTACATCTCATTTACCTCTATTTATTAGCTTATGCTTACCCATCCCTATCTAGAGGTTTTCTAGTTCCCAGCCCTCCAGGTTTCATGCCACCCTCAGATCTCAGAATGTCAGTTCTGATTTACTATCTTGTGATGTTACCAAGGATACCACAAATCCAGGAGATCCAATAGAACCAGTTACCATGGCTAGTGAAAAATGTGACTCAGCATCTGTTTGCAAGATTTCGTGTGACTTTCTCCTTTCTTAGACCTGCAGTTTGCCAGGGTTTGGCAGCTATATTTTTTAGCTTCTTTTTATAAGCAGTGTTAGCCCCACCCTAGTCCTTGACTTTAGGTCTCCTTTCCCCCAAAGAAACCAAATTCCCAACTTCCAGTTCCCACTTGATAATACAGATCCCAGCAAGGCAGTGGCTTCAGTCCCACTCATTATTTTGTATTTCTGTTCTAATGATACTTTTTTTTTTGAGCTTGACTATATTTTATGGTCGGCCTCTCTATTTAGTTTTATTCATTATTTCTTATATGTTTGGAGCAAAGAGGAGAGGGTTACTGAAGGTTGTGAAATCATTGTGCTGTATTGACCTGGCTGCAATATATGTCTAAAAATATAGGGGCTTCTGGGGGGCTCAGTCGGTTGAGCATCCAACTTTGACTCAGGTCATGATTTCATGGTCCATGAGTTTGAGCCCCGCATGGGGCTCTGTGCTGACAGCTCGGAGCCTGGAGCCTACTTCAGATTCTGTCTCTATCTCTCTCTCTCTGCCCCTCCCCCGCTCATACTCTGTCTCTCTCTGTCTCAAAAATAAACATTAAAAATAAGTAAATAAATAAATAAATAAATAAATAAGTTGGTGTGACTTGTCCTCTTCAGAATAACAGAAAACACCTGAGATTGTATAAAACATGTACTGTACCTAGGACCCTGACTCTAATTTCTCTTGTAGTCTGTATGTTTTTGACAAGTCACTTAATCCTTATTGTATATCAGTTTCTTTTGCATTAAGTTGTGTGAAACTCACCAGAGGATGTAGCTGTCATGCAAGGTTTTTATTTCTTTTGATGTTTTATTTTGTTGTGTAGAAAGTTCTCTTCCCCTTCCCAAGCATTTGAGGTTGAATCCTTGGAAAGGAAAACAAGTAGTAAGTGACAATAAACAAGGGGTTATTGGCTCTCAAAGTGTCTCATAAATATTTTGAAAAAAGTATTCCAGATAAAGAGGTGCTTTGCTCCCATAAGTTCAGAACTCTCAAAGTATGTCTCAATGTTTTGTTGGATTGAGGTTTTTTTGAGCTCAGATTGCAGCTCCCAAAACTAGGAGTTAGAATCCAATCTCATGATTGCTGAATTAAGTAAACATTCCATGAATAGACATTCAAATAAATCCTATTTGTTTTCCAATATGATTTCTGTGTGATATATTCATGTTATGTCAAACATTAAAATTAGGTCTTTATATACATTATAATTTAATTATTGCTATACATTATTTCATTTGATATTCTCAATAACTTGTTGAGGTAGGATTCTTTTTATTATCTCCATTTTCTAAATGAAGAAACTGAAGTAAATTATAGCAGAGATAAGTTGGTAGGTCAAATGGCAATGATCTACTTTAGTAGCCTACTACCGTTTACTGTATAAATAAGCTCACCTAATTTAAACTCAAAATTGAACTCTTGCTTTTGGCTAATGTGAGAACAGCAAGGAGGTCCCCAGGAGCTTGAAGAGTCAATCTGATTGCTGGAAAGAGAAGTTAATGAAAATAGTGTTACAATAGTAAAATCTTTCATAGATTCTTTAGCATCCAATGGCTTTGGTGTATGAAGAGAAATACTTGCTACAATTTGTGTTTTGTTTACTGCTCAATTTTATTAAATTCAAATAGCCAATAAGCATAACTTTTAAATCTAATTCTTATTGAACATATGGACATTGCTTACCAATGTGAAGAATTAAATTTTCTAAAAGTTTTAAACTGTAATGGCAAATTTACCATGGCTTTTTTGTAAACACTTCAGACAGCTTGAATAGTATTTGAAACCTACACAAATGCAATAATTACAGATATATTCATGGTCTTACATTTAAGCCCATTCTAAAATGTGAATACCAGGATTTAATTTATTCCTTCTTTATTTCTATGCTTATATTTTTCCTTTTTTATGTTGTTACACTTCTGTTGATATCTTCCTACAATTTCAGTAATTTGATTATTTTTACATTTTCTTAGGATTTCAATAATCTCACTCAATTGAGAGGAAAAGTGAAATACCATCTCAGACAAACTTAGGTAACAGAATATGGGTTATCAATAATTGATTCTTTGGGGAGATCATAGGACATAGGACATAGGACATGGTTGAGTGTTTTCCAGAGCAGCTGCACCAGTTTGCCTTCCCACCAACAGTGCATGAGGGTTGCCGTTTCTCCACATCCTCTCTTGCATCTAGAATCTCCTGATTTGTTCATTTTAGCCACTCTGGCGTGAGCTGGTATCTCAGTGTGGTTTTGATTTGTATTTCCCTGATGAGGAGTGACATTGAGCATCTTTTCATGTGCCTGTTGGCCATATGGATGTCTTCTTTAGTGAAGTGTCTATTCATTGTTTCTGCCCACTTCTTCACTGAATTGTTTTCCAGGTGTGGAGTTTGGTGTGTTCTTTCTAGATTTTGGTTACTAGTCCTTGGTCTGATATGTCATTTGCAAATATCTTTTCCATTCCTTCAGTTGTTTTTCAGTTTTGTTGATTGTTTCCTTTCCTGTGCAGAAGCTTTTTATCTTCATGAGATCCCAATATTTTTGCTTTTAATTCCCATACCTTTGGAGATATGTCAATTAAGAAATTGCTGTGGCTGAGGTCAGAGAGGTGTTTTCCTGCTTTCTTCTCTAGGGTTTTGATGGTTTCCTGACTCACACTCAGGTCCTTTATCCATTATGAGTGGTTTTTATTTGTGAATGGAGTAAGAATGTGGTCTAGTTTCATCCTTCTGCATGTTGCTCTCCAGCTGTCCCAGCACCATTTGTTAAAGTGACTGTCTTTTTTCCTTTGGATATTCTTTCCTGCTTTGTCAAAGATTCGTTGGCCATACTTTTGTTGGTCTAATTCTGGGGTTTCTATTCTATTCCATTGTTCTATGTGTCTCTTTTTGTGCCAATACCATTCTTTCTTGATGATTACAGCTTTGCAGTAGAGGCTAAAGTCTGGGATTGTGATGCCTCCTGCTTTGGTGGTCTTTTTCAATATTGTTTTGGCTATTTGAGGCCTTTTGTGTTTCCATGCAAATTTTAGGATTGCTTGTTCTAGCTTCAGGAATGCTGGTGCAATTTCATTGGGATTGCATTGAATGTGTAGATAGCGTTGGGTAGTATTAACATTTTGATGGTATTTGTTCTTCCAATTCATGAGCATGGAATATTTTTCAATTTCTTTGTATCTTCAATTTCCTTCATAAGCTTACTATAGTTTTCAGCATACATATCTTTTACATCTTTGGTTAGGTTTATTTGTAGGTATTTTATGATTCTTGGTACAGTTGTGAATGGGATCAGTTTCTTTATTATCTTCTTGTTTTTTCATTGTAAGTGTATAAGAATGCAACTGATTTCTGTACATTGATTTCATATCCTGCGACTTTGCTAAATTCATGTATCAATTCTAGCAGACTTTTGGTGGAGTCTATCGGGTTTCCCATGTATAATATCATGTCATCTGCAAAAAGTGAAAGCTTGAATTCATCTTTGCCAATTTTGGTGCCTTTGATTTCCTTTTGTTGTCTGATTTCTGATGCTACAAGTTCCAACAGTATTGAAATAACAGCAGTGAGAGTGGACATCCCTGTAGTGTCACTGATCTCAGGGAGAAAGCTCTCAGTTTTCCCCATTGAGGATGATATTAGCTGTGGGCTATCATAAATGGCTTTTTTGATGTTTAAGTATGTTCCTTCTATTACGACTTTCTCGAGGGTTTTTATTAAGAAAGGATGCTGAATTTTGTCAACTGCTTTTTCTGCGATTGACAGGATCATATGGTTCTCATCTTTTCCTTTATTAATGTGGTGTATCAGGTTGATTTATTTGCCAGTGTTAAACCAGCCCTGCATCCCAGGAATGAATCCCACGTGATCATGGTGGATAATTCTTTTTATATGCTGTTGAATTCTATTTGCTAGTATCTTATTGAGAATTTTTGCATCCATATTCATCAGTTCTCTTTTTTCTCCTTTAGTTCTCTTTTTTTACTGGGTCTCTGTCTGGTTTAGGAATCAAAGTAATGCTGGCTTCATAGAATGAGTCTGGAAGTTTTCCTTCCCTTTCTATTTTTTGGAATAGCTTCAGAAGGATAGGTATTATCTCTGCTTCAAACGTCTGGTAGAACTCCCCTGGGAAGCCATCTGGTCCTGGACTCTTATTTGTTGGGAGATTTTTGATAACCGATTCAATTTCTTCGCTGGTTATGGGTCTGTTCAAGCTTTCTCTTTCCTCCTGATTGAGTTTTGGAAGAGTGTGGGTGTTTAGGAATGTGTCCATTTCGTCCAGGTTGTCTAGTTTGTTGGCAGATAATTTTTCATCGTATTCCCTGATAATTGTTTGTATTTCTGAGAGATTGGTTGTAATAATTCCATTTCCATTCATTATTTTATCTCCCTTTTCTTTTTGAGAAGCCAGGCTAGAGGTTTATCAATTTTGTTTACTTTTTCAAAAAAAACAACTCTTGGTATCATTGATCTGCTCTACAGTTTTTTTAGATTCTATATTGTTTATTTCTGCTCTGATATTTATTATTTCTCTTCTTCTGCTGGGTTTGAGGTGTCTTTGCTCTTCTGCTTCTATTTCCTTTATATGTGCTGGTAGATTTTGTATTTGGGATTTTTCTTGTTTCTTGAGATAGGCCTGGATTGCAATGTATTTTCCTCTCAGGACTGCTTTCCCTGCATCCCAAAGCATTTGGATTGTTGTATTTTCATTTTCATTTGTTTCCATATATTTTTAAATTTCTTCTCGAATTTGCTGGTTGACACATTCATTCTTTAGTAGGGTGTTCTTTAACCTCCATGCTTTTGGATATTTTCCAGACCTTTTCCTGTGGTTGATTTCAAGCTTCATAACATTGTGGTCTGAAAGTGTGCATGGTATGATCTCAATTCTTGTATACTTATGAAGGGCTGTTTTGTGACCAGTATGTGATCTATCTTAGAGAATGTTCCATGTGCACTTGAGTAGAAAGTACATTCTGTTGCTTTGGGATGCAGAGTTCTAAATATATCTGTTGACATGGCCGAGAAGATGGCAACGTAGGAGGACTCTGGGCTCACCGCATCCTACTGATCACTTAGATTCCACCCACACCTGCCTAAATAACCCAGAAAACCACCAGAAGTCTAGCAGAATGGATTCTCCAGAGCCAAATGTACACAAGAGGCCCATGGAAGAGGTTAGGAAGGGCGAGGCGGTGCATGATACACGGACTGGCTGGAGGGAGCCAGTGCAGTGGAGGGGAAGCCCGCCCTGCAAGGCCAAGCCCCTGATTCTGGCTTGCAAAAGAAGGGTGGGCAGACAGAGTGTGTTCTGACAGCCAGCAGGACTTAAAATCTGGAATGGTATAAGTCAACAGCTCTGCTGGGAGAGTGGTAGGGCTAGAGGACAATGGGAGGGAGAGTTGTTGAGCCCCAGAGGACAGAGCTCAGCTTGGTGGGGAACAAAGGTGCTGGCCAGTGCCATCTCCCTCGCCCATCCCCCAGCCAAAATCCGAAAAGGCGCCATTTCCCATCACGGAACTTGCTTGCACTGTGCAACACCCAACGCTGTGCTTCTGTGGATCCATCCCTCCGACAGGTCGGCCTCCCTCCTGGTGCCACAGGGCCCCACCTGAAGTCGACCACCGAAGGCAAAGCGAGCTGAGTCTGCCCCTCCCGCCCCTGTGCACCTTGAGGATCCACCCCGGCTAATACACCAGATCCCATAGAAGTAGCACCAGAAGCCTGGCCGTGTGAAAGTAGCCCAGACAGGGGCCACACTACTCCACAGTGAATCCTGCCTCTGGGAGAGGCGGAAGATAAGGTACACACTAGTCTGACTGTGGACCCAGCAGTGGCTGGGGGCGGATAGATCTGACTGCGACTCCACCCATGAATGCAAGTTACTCCAGACAGCACAAAGGAAGAGCCCTGCAGTTCCACACCACACCAGGGACTATCCAAAATGACAAAACGGAAGAATTCTCCTCAAAAGAAAC